>NW_028251209.1:0-24219 GCF_964263255.1 Lissotriton vulgaris
TATAGTCTCGCGCTCAAGTGGTGTCTATATGGAAGTGCCTACTGTGTTACTGACACAAAAGTGGCACAACAGGATTTTAAATACGCCGACTTATTTCTAATGCATTGCAATGGAGGCATTGTATATCTAGGCCGCTGTGCTTACCTTGTATAAACACTGTGGCAACCACAGTTCACAACTTCAATTCAACTCTGCTTCTACACGTCAAAGTAGACAGCAGTGTCTATAACTTTAAAAGAGAAAGATACATGATGTCACAAAGAGTGAGAGGGAGAAAGAGAGTGAAAACAACAATAAAACTGTCTTGCAGAGTCTGGAGTTTACATTTTTTCTTGAAAAGTCAGACACAGATTTACAAGCTCCTTGCGCCACTTTTCCCATGTTAAAAGTGACACAAAAGTGGTGCAATAAGCTTGTAGATCTGTTTCTCAGACCGTTGTAACCTATCTGTTGTCACTGCACAGAGGTAATTACACATTTCTATACAGTCAAGCAGCTGCACACTACCCACTCTCTCCTTTCACAAATAATTTGTTGATGTTTAGGAAAAAAAATTCTTTGCTCACTTAGTGCCATTGGAGTGATTGAAAGAGGGTGCTCTACGTGTTGAAGAAGCCTTCACTGTAACCAAGAGAGTTCACCACTTCAACTCAGATAAGGTTGTATACAGCAGACTGGAGATAGCAGTGTCCAAAACTTTAAAAAAGAAAGAGAAACAATGTGAGAGAGTAAGAAAGAGAAAGAGAGAAAAAAGGACATTAAAACATGCGAGAGACACACACGACAGGGGGAGGGGGGTGCCTGAAGCCAGAGGCGCAATCACAGTCAAAAATATCTGGGGGGCTAGAAAAAAATACAGGGGTGGGCCTAACTTCAAGCAAAATGAAGACTGGAGCTGCAGGGGCTGTAAGCGGGGGAGCATCAAAGCCTCATTAACAAGCAAAATGTCTTTAAAAGACCTGTGAAGTACTCGGGTGCAACTGTGTGTGGGACCAAGAAGCTCTCTCATCCTAGCTGAAACCCCGTTAGCCAAATGTGTGTTTTGCCGCCTGCTGCATACTACACATTCTCTCCTTTCACAGATAACTTGTTGTTTTTTCGGAAACAAGCTTCTTTGCTCACTTTCTGCCATTGCCGTTGTCCTCTTTACATAATCCATCCTCAAGCGCTACATCTAAAAGATATTGAAAGAAAGATGTTATGATTGGTAATTGTTACTATATTAATTTGGAGTTAGATTATTATTATTATTATTATTATTTGGAATCTTGTATAGCGCGCGGTTACCCTCGGGCATCCCAGCGCTAGTTCATGACTGAGGGTATAGAGCTAGGAAGACAGCATTAAGCGGGAAACAGGTGGGTCTTGAGTAGCTTCCGGAACCTAATAGTACAAGTCTCTGTCTGTAAATTCAAAGGCAGCGCATTCCATAAATTGGCTGCGTTCACAGAGAATCTTCTACCGCCCGTTTGGGCTCTTTTCACTCTGACCACTTGTAACAGAAATTTGTGGTCAGAGCGCAGGGCTCTAGTAGCCTTGTAGAGGAGCACCATATTACCCAAAATGGGAGGTCCCTTCCAACGAAGGATTTTATGAGCCATACAGAGAGATTTAAATTTTATCCTCTCCCGTACCGGGAGCCAATGCAGTGCTCTTAATGCCGGTTTTTCTGACTGTCTCTTTGGAATATTCATCAGCAGCCTTGCTGCTGCATTCTGCACTTGTTGGAGTTTATTGAGCGTTGCTTCCGGAGCGCCCCAAAAATTTGCATTGCTATAATCCAGCCTCGAGACAATTAATCCCTGGATGAGAAGTTTCCTGGAGGCCAGAGGAAGAAGAGGTAAGATCTTACGGGCTGACCGGAGCAGACCCAAGCAGACTCCAGCGTTTTTTTTGGCATGGGTCTTGAAAGACAGGTCTTGTTCCAGCCACACCCCCACACTTTTGATCTTCTTTTTGGGGCTTGGAGGATCGCCAAGACAACTCGGCCAGCTGCCTGGCGGAAGAGAAAGCCCCGAATGTCCAAGCAGCATCATCTCTGTTTTAGAGCCGTTCAGTTTTAACACCTTGGCTGCTAGAGGGTTTTCCCGTCCGGTGCTAATTTAGTGAAAACCCCATTATACATGACGAGTTATCCTTGTCATCAGCACAGCTGAGTCAGTGCATCATGACGAGTTACCCTTGTCATTAGCACTGAAGAGGTTAACGGTGAATTGCACATCCATTTGTGTACCTTGGACAAGCAGGAGTGAAGAAGGTCCGGTTGATTCACCAATTGGGAGAGGGCCACCACCAGCTGGGTATCATCAGCATAGCTGATAATTTTGATACCAAATGGTGCCACCACATCCTCCAGCGGTGCCATATATATATTAAACAATGTGGGGCTCAGGGAGGAGCCGTGAGGCACACCCCATTGGAGGGGGATAGGGGCTGATTGTTCACTACCTTCCCAGACTTGGTAAGTTCGATGGCTCAGAAAAGACGTGAGCCACTTTAAGGCCATTTCAGTCAAGCCTACCTCTGACAGTCGCTGGAGAAGCACCTGATGGTTTACGGTGTCAAAAGCCGCACTGAGGTCCAGGAGGATCACTGCCACCGATACTCCTGAATCCAAAATGCTCCTGGCTTCTTCCACGACTGCCAGAAGGGCAGTATCAGTGCCTTGGCCCGGCCTGAATCCCGTTTGGGAATTCCGCAACAAGCTATTGGACTCCAGGAACTGTGACAGTTGCCTATTCACCAGTCTCTCCGTGATTTTACCGAGCCCGGGCAGCAAGGAAATCGGTCTGAAATTAGCCAGGTCAGATTGATCTAGACCAGGCTTTTTCAAAGAGCCTTTACTACCGCTTTTTTCCAACTAGGTGGAACCACCCCCTGCGCAAAAGATGAGTTGATAAAATCTGTTACTGGTGCGGCGATAGTAGTTGCTATCTGCTTGAGATATCTCATCGGGACAGGATCACTAGGCGAGCCACTCTTGATGGCCCCTAACACCCTGAGGACTTCGTCAGTGGTTACTGGTCCAAAGGCGTCAAGCTCAAATTCAACATCACTCCGCTGTTTGCCTGTATCATGATAACATTGCGCTTTTATGCACGTTCCTTCTCACATTTCTACAAACTGTTTGTATTGGTAACATTTCAGCGATTAAATAAAACGTTCCTGCTATTGGGAAAAAATTGGATACATGTAAATTAATACACTATATAGGAGTGCGTTCATCTAAAATACTAAGTCGCGTTTTTGTATCTAGTCTGCTACAACCCTGACTCCCTTCGATGCGTACTCAAGCCTCACTGCTCACCTTTTCGTGAATAAGACACCTTCTGCATGATGTAGTCCCAATCTCCAACAAAGAAGTCTCATATATGGTGCCGAGTCTTGATATCTTTATGGCTAACAACATACTCCTGCTCCCATCATCATCATCGCAGGTTCTCCACATGCTCAGCGCATTGGGCACCACTACCTCAGTGACCAAAGAAGCCACATATGTAGTAGTGGGCCCCTTGTTCTGTACTTTGGGAACAACTCTAAAATGGCGTACAACACGTGATGAATGTGTTGGATGGGTGTGGCGTGGTTGTATACCAGCCATGAGGGAGTGTGTGTGTCAATCTGACAACTAAACCTGCAACTAAGAAAACACTACAATGGAAATATGGGCCTTGTACTGTTGTTGTGTTTTCCTGGTAGCGTAAGCTGTACTAACGTATTCAGTCTCGATTAATTCACCACCTCCCCCAGGGGCTTTTAAATGTTGGGAGAGGGGTTAATAATTGGGATGACTTTTCTCCTTTAGCGTGAAGTACTATATTATTTTATAAAATGTATAACTCTTGAAACTATCTTTGCTCTTACAACGTACAGCTGCTATTTCCGTAATTGCTTTTTTAAGTAATATATGCTTATTTAAAGTTTTAAAAAACTATTTTCATGATTATCCCAGATAATGTCTTCCCTTAATATGTACATTAAATACATAAATATATGTTTTTGAACAATTAGAATCTTTTGCGCCGTAAGCGTAAGGGGAGCCGTATATGACGTCAAGTGGGATTTTTAATTTTTTTTATTTTTTGTAAACGCGGGCTTTATTGTTAATTAGCCTTCGGGTCTTTAACTATATGTATGGGCTAAAGAACGGTGATGGATTAAACCCAGATCTGTTGACTGGGTGTGAGTGTTTGATTGGTTCATATGCTCCTTCCATCACCACCCCCTATTGTACCGCTTTGTTAGCCATAAGTTGGCAGGGTATGCTCAGACGTGAGTCCCTTGCTCACTTTGCCACTGGATTCTAGCAAGCGTGGCTAAAGACGGCTGAAATGCCGGAAACAGGTCCTAGGAAGCTTGTTTCCGGTCTAGGGAAGGCATTGCTTGGCAGTTCGGGCTGGACTGTTCCTATGAGGCATAGGGTCAGACTGATTTGCATATGACCATGTCTGAACTGGGGTGGCAGAGTGGGCTAAAGAATGGTGATGGAATAAACCCAGATCTGTCCACTGGGTGTGAGTGTTTGATTGACTCAGATGCTCCTTCTATCACCACCCCCTCTTGTATCGTAGTGCTTAGAGGTTGCAGACTGTTATACTATTAAATCACATACTCACTAAAGAATATATAGGATGGAACTTTTATAATATAAAGTACAGGTCCTATATATTCTTTAGGGAGAAGGTGAATAGGAACTGCAAATAAGAATAGAAATTAGAAAATAACATTCTTAAATGTAGGGTTATTAAATATTTAAAGTAACAAAGTATGCATGATAGCTATATTTTATTGTTCTGCTGTTTCATAAAATATGTTTCTTGAAAAAAATATCTGATCTAGTACTTCTTAATATTTGAAAGTTATATTATAGATGGTGCTGAAAAGTCTTCCATTCCTCTTCTGTAGCAATAGGACAATCTATTATAATATAATGATTGATACCATTGTTACAGTAAAAAGAAATGGAAAATAAAGTTGTGTATTTAACAGAACATCCATAAAGAAATGCTTTTGAGCTGTAGTTATTTACGGAACTTCTTTTCTCCGGGAGGTGAAAAAGTTTGATCTTCATGGTGACGGGTCATAAACTCCTCTGAGATCATGACAGTGAGAATAATAATATGCATATATTCTCACAGCACATGATCACAAGGGGAAAATAGACTGAAAACCGCAAGCCGGTATCGTTGCTTACTTATCGTTACTCTTTGTGACGACAAATCGTGAACTCCACTAAGATCACCAAGACTGGTATTGTTATAATATACATAATAACAGTCTCAAGCTAAGTACAGTGTCAATATTATATTATAAAAAGTCAATATAAAAAAGGTGAAAGAGCCAGAAAAGGAGGAATGTTTGTTATAATCTATCTGTTTCTAAAAACAAGCTGCTGACATTACAGAGAAAAAGCAAAAAACATGCAATAACATTATTTTCTACATATAAATGTTTAAATATTGATAAATAGCTGCAAATTATAACTAAGTACTATGCCTATGCCATAGTGAAACTACTTACAACTCCTGAATATGTTTGTTGACGCAAAAAGAGAATCTGATGCTAGAAAAAGGAACCTGCAACATAGATTGGCGACTCAGAAATAACTTGCGAAAATTAAACGAATTGCACAATAGGTGTGGTTCATATAGTTTTTAGTTGTTTAGTAGTCTACGGAAGGAAGCTGTGGGCCCGCCTATTTAGATGGCATGTTTTGCAGTTTACACGTGCTCACGTTTTAACTGTTTTTCTTCTGCACGTGTTCGGAAAAGTTACAAACTGTGAAGCTGTAAAGGTTTCGATTTCGATCGTAACAGGTAGAAGGTATTATTATCTAAATACGTTGGAGAGTTTAAAAAGTGTTACTCGGTAAATTGCGTTCTTTGCATTTTCATGATTAAAACAAGTAAATAGAAGATATAAAAAAAATATTGTTATCATTAGAAGAAAATAAAGGATTAATATTTGTTATTATTATGCTTCTTAATTTAAAAAATGCTAGCATTTGTAAATCGTAAACCGACCATCGGAAAGGTGTGCTGGCGCTTCTGGCGTTGGGAAGATTAATACATGATAAATGACTTTTTCTATACACCTGCAAACTTGGCTTTTAAACTTTCAATTGCCCAGTCTGTATATTTACACTTCTTCCAAACATTCTGCTACTGATATTTTAGTATTGTAGTGAGCCATACAGCAGTATGTGTTTATCTATACTCTGTTTTTAAAGTGAAGCAGTTATACATTCAGCTCGACACTCTCCTTGGACAACTGTAATCATCCAGTCAGTATCTAAGTAGTCATGGAGCAAAGTAGGCCTAAGGCCATGGACTGTTTTAAACTCTTATAGACTATGCTTGCAGTCTTCTATGCACCTGCAAACTTGCCTTTTATATGTTCAATTCCCCAGTCTCTATCCTTACACTTCCAGCAAACACTCTGTCACGCCTGTTATAGTTTTGTAGTGACTCATTCATCAGTGTGTACTAATGCATTCACTATATTAAAACACTAAAGGGTAGATGTACAATAACTGCCATATCCTCAGGGATATGCCAGTTATTGTGCACTGTGACATCATCACTATGGATGTGCCTTATTTAGAATGTGGTGCACTATGGGGCAAAAACGGTACAGATATGTGATGTATCTGTGCTGTGAAGGCGGCGCATTGCTTAAGTTGCGTTGCAAGTGCAACACATCGCTAGCAATGCTCGGGGGCTCTATGCTCACAATGCTGAGTCAATCCTTTCACCTGCTTCGAGCAAGTGCAGGGTTTTGACGCAGCATGAGTTCAAAAGTGACAAAGTGAAATCTTGTATATTTCACTCAGCCACTTTTAGGAGGTGTTCCTGCACCGGAACGCCCCCCATCCCCCGGCTTCAAATCATTATATACTATGCATTCACTGTCTTAAATTACCCAGTGTGTATTGTTACACTTTGACCAAACACTCTTACACTACAGTTTCAGTAATTCAATTCAAGAAATGTTATTTCGGTTTTGAATTACAAAACCATAAAAGTTACACAAACAGACACCACAAGGTAATCATTCATTGTGGAAAATAATATCATCAACATGTATAATCAGTAATTATTTTAAAACACAGGATAATAATTGTTACGATATATAAATACTTAAAACATTTTTTTTATAAAAGAGTTCATTATAGGTCCATAGACTTCCTGTACTTGACAGCTGATTTTAAGAATTTGAGTATAAAAAGTTTGCAATCGCTATACAATAGCTGGTCTAACCTGACAAAAATTACGTTTTTTTAAAAGAGGGACCAGATAGCGCTTGCGAGGGAATTCGTACAATTTACATAAAAACATAAAATGCAGCATGTCCTGCGGAGACTTTTCGTCGCAGCCGCAGGGAGCTGCCTCTTTATTAAAAACAAAACATTTTGGCCTTAAAAGCAAATGATGAAACAAGTTCATACGAAACCTGGTTAACAAAAAATGTGCTTGGACAAGGTACCCAAAAGATAAAGCTCAGTGTTTGGTGTTGTTTTTAACATAATGTATGTCCTAACACTAGGTTTCTGTACCTCTTTGTCTTCCCTAGTCAATTTTATTTGTAGGAGGAAAGCCATTTTTATTGCCTCCACATCCCCCTTGTTGATGCATTTCGGGTTATCAAATAACTGACCCCGCCCTACACTTACAAGGCCTTTCCTAATGTAATTGAGCCACGGTACTGCAGACGAGTTATCCACTGACAAGCAGTCTTTTAAAATCATGTGAGTCAAGGGAATGTCAGGGTTTAGCCACGTTTTTAACCAACAGGTCAGAGGGCACAGGGAGAATGCATCACTAACATACTGGATCCCCAGTTCCTCATAAGCAGCTAGGTTTGATGTTCCTTGTGGGAGACACAATACGGTTTTCAAAAAGGCATTCTCCATAATTTGTAGATAATCGCCCGCGATATACCCCCAAAGTGGCATTAGCCACTGATTTGGCCTTATATACTTGCAACATTGCACCAGTAGGCTTTTACCCCAAATAGGATGCACAATTAAATATTACTTCATTCACCCTAGCAACGTCTTCTTTCTTTTTCAGCACATGAGGGCCCCATTTCAGCTTGTTATCAAAAAGGACTCCAAGATACGAGAACGTGCTAGTGAGGGGAATTTTAGCATCTTCCACTTTAAATTGGAAGTTCTTTTTTGGTGGCTGTCCTATCTGCATAATATATGATTTGGAGTTATTTATTGTTAACTCCCTGTCTGTCATAAAAGCATCAAAGGCGGTTAAAAGTGTCTGTGGGCCCCTTTCTTTCCTGGATATGGGGACCGCATCGTCCGCATATAGCAGGACAGGGATACCCCACCGTCCCATCTGGGACAATCAGCCCCCACCTCCCTCAAAACACTATCTAAGTCATGAATATAAAAATTAAACAAAAAAGGAGCCAAAATACATCCTTGACGGACTCCCTTTTTGATTTTAAAATCCGTTGTCATACTTAGGTCCTGGGAGAACCTAACATTTGCTTTAGTGGACCTATGTATATCGTCCAAAAAATGTACAATACCACATTCGACCTCCTTTGCCCTCATGGACTGCCAGAGCTTCTTCCTGTTCACAGAGTCAAAAGCAGAGGACAAGTCCATGAAGGCAAGGTTAATAGTCCCTTTGTGTGCCACTGTATACTTACTTAATATGAAAAAAAGATTGAGGCACTGGGCAGTGGTGTATCGCCCTCTGCAGAAGCCGTACTGGGAGTCGGACTTGATCTAATTATCCTCTGCCCAAAATGTAAGCCTCTGCAGGAGAACCCTCCGCACTACTTTCACCATAGAATCTATAAGGGATATTGGTCTGTAACTGTGCGGACTACTTTTGTCCCCTTTTTTAAAAACAGGGACTATAGTAGAATTCGACCTTGACTGTGGGCAGCCATGTTGTGTAGCAGCGTTAAAAACAGACTCCAGTATTGGTGTCCAAAATGAAGGGTCAGACTTGAAGAGATCTGGGGGATCCCATGGGGACCAGGGGCTTTATCTGCTGTTAAGCCTACAATTACTTCTTGTATTTCACCCCCCCCCACACTTGACTTCTGCATTTTTTCCTGGTGGGAGGGCGGGAACATGCCCAATGTGACTACATATGGGATGGCTTTTGAAGGGACGTCAATAATTAGAGATCTCCGGGACACACAAGACCCTTCCTCTAACCTCTGATTTAACTCCGGCAAGGGAGAGGTCCTTCTGATATTGGGGGATTGTATTAAATCCATTTTATCCTGCGTGTCCACCCTAAGATTACGTGGGCCACCTGCCGCTTGGGGCCTTAAATGTACCAAAACTGGGTCATCATTCTTGCCACTATTCCCGCCTTCTCTGTCATTAATGGTTGGTGCTTGAATTTTAGACTTGTGGGGGTCCGCTCTAACTGTGACTTGTGAAAAATTAACCAGTGAAGATTCTAAGTTCAGTAGCCTTGTTTCTACCCCGCATATTTTTTGTACAATGAATTATAGCAAGGTTTTTACCATAGTCTCTAGTTTTTCCCAAAAATCCCCATCAGCGGGGCCAGCAGTAGGTATCCCTCCATCACTCTGGGCATTATTAGTTAAATCACTCTGAGTCGCATTTCCCGTGTCATGCATTTCTACCACTGTCACCCCCTTATTCCCTGATGCTGTTTGTCCTGGGTATCTGGTTCCCCGGGTTTTCTTAGGGATGGTACTGGTTTTCTTAGGGCGGGTAGTTACTGCCTTTTGTTTCTGCACCCTTCCCCGTAATTTGTAGTTAACAGGACAAGGTATCGGTTCTAGAGTCCCAGTGAGCCTAGTTCCATTCAATATAGAAGTATTAGCCTCCGTCTGGGGAATCCTTTGTTGAACAGGTGGTGAGGTAGTATGATTGAGAGTAATCAAAGTATTTGGTAGGGCAGGGGTAGTAGAAAGCCTACTAAATGAGGGGTCCAGGGATAACCTACGCTCAGTCTTTATAAGTTCAATGTTAAGGACTGACTCTGCCATGGTCAAGTAGGCATCTAGAGTACCAACCACTCCTAAGCCCACTCCTACGTTCCGTTTGCTCATTTTAAAGTACAGTCAATTCAAAAGACGCAAGCGAAATACTAAATAGCCCGATACGAATAGAGATCAAGGACTAGTAAGATAGGAAATGGAACCTAGCTGGCTTAATGCGTAACCACGATACTTGGCTTTTGTAAAGAACACACAGACTATTATAACATAATACTATGTAAATACTATTTAAATGCAGTAACAGTGTTATAAAACAAATTAGACTTAGAAATAAATACGGAATTTCCACAATTATATCTTTAGAAATAAGATTTTTTGAAACAATGGTCCGCTATGAATAAGTTTCAGTATTTACAGAATGTCCATGAATGTCATTTTCCAGCAGGACATAACATGCGGGTCCATGTACTGTTTCAAAAGTTCACAGAACCATATGAACTGATCAGGATTATATATTTAGAGAGGTGGCTGAGCCCGGCCTCAAACGACCTCTGACGGCCGCAGACAGCCCCGCCCTTGTCCCGGGCTTCTCCTGGTGCCGCCCGCGCGCGTCCCGCATTGCGTGGCCGAAGGCGGCGCTTTAAGGGCGATGGCAGCGGCTCCCCCAGCAGCAGCTGTGATCAATTGGGCAGCAAGGGCAGTGCGGTGCATCCTGGGACCACGAGTCCCACCAGAGTGTCAGGCGAGTGTAAACGGGCGCCCCCTCACTCGTAGCTCAGCAGCAGGTCTGTGGTAAAAATCCCCAGGTCGCCAGAAAGGATTCAGCACTGCTGATGATGTCACATATTACATCATTCATGACATGGTCAGTGACATCACTAATTACATCACTGATGACATCATCCAGTGAATGTGGTTTGCTTTGATATTTAAATATGTATTATAAATACACTACTTTGCATTGAAGAATGGGTAGATATATAAATATAAATGGGTTGATGGTGGATTTAGTAACAGTGTCATTGATTGTTTCCTTGACAAATTTGAAGAGTCTAACTATATATATTGTGTAGTTATTTAACTGTGTAAAAATCTTTATTGCTTTGTCTTAATTGGTATGTTAAAGACTATATTTGTTGTGGTTTCTTAACTGAGTATTTGTATCGGAGAATGAATGTGTATGTGGTTTTGTGGGTGGTATGTTATTGCTAAAAAATGTGTGAATAATTCATTCAGTCAATAATAAGGTTCTGACTATATTTTACAACAGTTGATTTAGTGATTGTATATGTTTATAGGTATGGTGGTGATGAAAAATATCACTCAATAGTATATCTCTATTAAATTTCAATTGAAAAAACAGTATATGTTACAGTAATATCTAATTAAGTGAGCCTAAGAATTAGTGATTGTTTGAGTCACTATATGGATAACTGTATATTTGTAAAAGTTATTTTATAACACACTAAGTGAATAGATGAATATATAAAATGGTTTTCGTATATGTGTGTAGGGGAGTAAATGTAAATATGATCCATTTTTTGCATAAGTCAATAAGATGTTTTTATAAGTGAATACAATGTGTCTTGGTTTTTTAATGTTGAAATAGGCGTATAAGTATATTTGTTAGTGTTCTAATAATTATTCACTGCACATAACACTGAATCCATAGGTAAGTGATTAGATGTGTGTATAGATCTATGATTCACTGAGTGGGTGTTTAGAAAGTACCATTGGTGTGTCAATGGTTTTAAATAGGGCACGTTCTATTTTACATTGATGAAAAATATTTTAGTAGTGTATGATGAGGTGTATTTCAATACCACATGGATGATGTCATCAGTGATGTCATTTGAGATGTTATCAGTGATGTCACTGACCATGTCATGAATGATGTAATATGTGACATCATCAGCAGTGGATTGCGGGTGCGCGAGTTATAGTGAGTAAAACTAACAATAACGAGGGAATTTCAATGGTTTTGTATGACTAAAATGTACAGCTAACTATAACTGGTGTAAAACCTATGGTTTTTGCAGTGAATTTCAAAAGTTTTTTAAATGCAAATTCCTAACTATAACATATGTCAAACCTATGTTTTTTTCAGTGAATTTTAAAGGGTTTTTGAATGCTAATTTCTAACTATAACGTGTGTGTTAAATCCTGCTTTTCCTCTTTCTCTGTCCTACTTTAGTGTTTGTTATAACTTGCTCAGCATGCATCTATGATGTCACATAGGGTTCTGATTGTGTATGCTTGATTGGAGAGTCAGTTACATCTGAGGCTGAGCGGGAGTCCATCTGCTCCTGGTGGGGTTACAATTGGACCTACATATTCCTATATTATCAACTAATCTTCAATACATCAGATCTATTTCTATCTACTGGATATAAGGATTTTCTTTTAATTGTTACAGTGTGTCAAACCTATGGTTTTTTCAGTGAATTTCAAAGGTTTTGTAAATGCTAATTTCTAACTATAACGTGTTTTAAACCTATTTTTTATTCAGTGAATTTGCAAGGTTTGCAAGGTTTTTTAATTCTAATTTCTAACTATGACGTGCGCGATACCTACGTTTTTTTTCTGTAAATCTACAAAAATTTTAAATGCTAATTCTTAACTATTATGTGTGTGAAAATGATATATATTGTATAAAAAGTGCATGGTTTCATCTCTCTTGATATACGATAGTCGTTGGCACTTTGATGTCCAACAATCCTTTTACAAAAGTATGGTGCACATTATATAAAATATGATTATAAAAAATTAAATATATTCAGGTGGTTTCATAGATAATAATGAATTAATAATAATAATAATAAAAAAAAAAATTGTAAGCGTGTGCGCCCAGTTATTTTTTTTGCCCGTCCGGGTTCTTCTGGGACCCCCTGAGAAGGTCTAGGGGGTCAGGGGGTCTCCAGCTTGCCTCCTTTTCACGTTTTGTAACTTTTATGAAAATCGGGCAAAATGCCATTTTGAAGCAACGTGCTCGCCCGGGTAGGCACATATTGCGATTTTGCCTGTTGGTGTTCTTTTGGGACCCCCTACGAAGGTCAAGGGGGTCAGGGTGTCTCTAGCATGCCTCCTTTTCACGTTTTGTAACTTTTATGAAAATCGGGCAAAACGCCATTTTGAAGCGGCGTGCGCACGTCAAGTCATGTGTCTTGTAAAGAACACTTTTCATTGGTTCACAGTAGTTTCTGTCCTAGAATCTTCAAAAACCCCACCCACTTCCCTTACTATCTGTTTCACTCTCGTGGGAGAAGGAGCTTTTCCAGCTTTCCTGAGAATTTTCAGAAATCGCAGAAAGACAGCATTCATCTTCTGATTCTGAGGAAGAATATCACCTACCTCCAAGAAAAGGGAAGGAATCATTCATTTGGAAATCTTTTACTATACCAGAAGGACTCAAAAAAGTGAATGCACTGAAAGTCACATGTACTATATGTGGCACTGTTCTCTCAAGGGGAAACCCTTCAATAAAATACTCCTTCTCAATACACGCAATGATAAGGCATGTTAGACAATTGCACCCTGTGAATTGTGCACAGGCATCAACAAGAGCCCTGGCAACACAAATGCCACCAGCTGTGGCCAGCACATCATCAGCACAACCACCTGCATCTCCATCCACAGCAGAAATGGACTTAAGACCATTCTTAACAAAAGTGCACATGAGATGCAACAAGTGCTTTGAAATTATTGTGTATGAGGAGCAGAGCCTCACTCTGATCAAGCGGAGAATTAATGAACACCAATGCTCCAAGAGAAGATGTTTTTTTTTAAGTTTTGATTTATTTTGTTCCTGTTGAACAGTTTTGCAGTTGAAGATTCGTGTTCCCGTTTTAAAAAACAACAAAAAAAGAAAAAAACTTTCAAACAAGAAAAAAAATATATAAAGCAACAAAACAAAAAAAGTTCTTTTCAGAACGAACTCACTTCTCCAAAAAGAGCTGTGTTTCTAACACAATGTGTCATTATTTGTTTGAATGAATGTATAGTTAATAAATGAATGACTAAAATGACTAGGTGTAGGGAAGGAAGAGACTGAGGGAATGAATGAAGAATGGAGAGTATGGTGAGTAAGGAAAGGTGAATCAAAGAGTGACTAAAAGAAAGGGACTAAGGGTAGGGGAGTGAGTTAAGGGAAGTTTAACAGTAAGGGAAGGGAACTAAGAAAAAGAGAGTAAGGGAGAAGGAGTGAAAGAAGGAGAGCGGGGGCGGAGACAGGGAAGGAGTGTAAGGGACGGAGAGAGGGAAATAGAGTAGGGTAAGGGGAGTGAAGGTATGAAAAGTGGAGTGATGGTGAGGGAAAGGGTATGAGGATGATAAAAGGGAGGTAAGTGAAAGTGAGAAGTGGGGAGTGAGGGAGACAGAAATTGTGTGAGGGAATAGAGGGACTTTGGAAAGCATAGTGAGGGAATGTGACTGATGATTTAACTGAGTGAAGGAGAGTGAGGGAGAGTGAGGGAAAGAGAGCAGAAAAGACATCAGGGGTGACATAGAGACAGGAGGAAAGGTAGTAGGGGAAGAGGAGTGATGGTGAATAAAGGGCAGTGACAGTTACAGAAAGGGTATGAGGGTGAGGGAAGGAGAAAAAGGGAGAAAGAGAAGGAGAGCAAGTGAGTGAGAGGGAGTGAGGCGGTTAGACTGAGTGACACAGATGAAGAGAAGGAGAGTTAAATGGAGTGAAGGGGAGTGGGGGACTAAACGAATGGGAGTCAGCAAAAATGAATGAGAAAAATGAAGTAAGGAAAGAGGAATGACAGATGGAGTGAGGGAAAGAGAGTAAGGGGGAGTGAGGGAATTGAAGCAGGTGAAAGAGAAGAGGAGTGATGCACAGAGATAAGAATATGAAGTAGGAGAAAATGAGTGAGAGTTAGTGAAGGGCAGTGACAGGGTGAGAAAAAGAAGCATATTAAGAGACAGGAAACAGTAGTGAGTAAAAGAGAAGGATTTATGGAATGAGAGAGAAAAGAAAAGGAAGACTGGTGGACAAAGAGGCAGACAGTGAGAGAGACAAAGAAAGAGAGAGTGAAGAAGTGTGAAGGAGAAAATCAGTTATACTGACGGAGACAGAGGAAGAGACTTAGAGACGAATGAAGGAAAGGAGAATTAGTAGACAATAAAGGAAGGGGAGTGCGGAAAAGGAAAAGAAAGAGTGAGAGAAGTGGAGTGATTGAAGGTCAGTGAGGGATGATGTAATAGAAAGAGAGTAAGGGAGAGTGAGAACAGATTGAGAGATACAGCAACACAAGGTAGTGATTGAGGAAGATAGGAAAGAGAAGTGAGAGACAGGCAGTGGAAAGAGAGTTACACAAGGTCACTTATGGTGAGCGAAGAGTACTTTTGGTGAGAAAAGGAGTGTAGAAGTGAATGAAGGGCAGTAATCACAACGAGAAAAGGTGAGTAACATGAGTAAAGGAAGGTTAGTAAGAGAGAGATTAAAGAATGGGAACGACACAAAGAAAAGTAAGTTAGTGATGAAAAAGTATTTTTGTTTGTCAAACTTACCTTAAAAATAATGACAACTTTATAGTATATGTTTTAAAAAAATATACTATCTATGGAAGAAAAGAAAACATTTAGTTATACCATATATTTCGTAATAGAAAAAAAGTAGAAGTCAAGGAAACAGAAACGGAAAGTGAGGAAGAGTGAGGGAGAGAGAAAGAGAGAGAACGTGACAGAGAAAGAGAGGGAGAGCAAGTGACTTACAGGAAATGAAGTGATTAGACTGAGTAAGACAAAGGGAGAGAGAGATAGAAATGAAGTGAAAGAAGTGAGAGACTAAAGGAAAGGGAGTGAGCAAAAGTAAATGAGGAAAGAAGAGTAAGGTAAAGGGTATGACGGATGAAGTGAGGGAAAGAGAGTGAAAGAAGTGCGGAGACTGAAAGAGAGTGAGGGATGATGAGTAACGGGAGAGTGAGAAGAGACTGATCAATACAGCAAAAAAGGGTAGTGATGGAGTAAGATAGGAAAGAGAAGTGAGGGACACAGAGGGGAAAGAGGGAGTTAGATAAGGTACTGCAGGGTGAAGGAAGAGTACTGTTGGTGAGAGAACAAATGTAAAGGTGAAAATAAAGGAGTAAAGAGAATGATGGAAGAGAACTAACATAAACAAATGGAAGATGAGTAAGAGAGAGAGTGAAAAAAGGAAATAAGAGAAAAAGAAATAATAGAGGGATGAAAAGATATTTTTTTTGTCATACTTACCTTATAAATAATGACAAATTAAATAGTATCTGTGGAAGGGTGAGGGAGAGAGAGAGAGAGAGAGAATGTGTAGTGTATAAATGAATGACTAGGTGAAGGAGAGGAAGGGACTCAGGGAATGAGTGTGAAAGGAGAGTGTGGTGAGTGAGGAAAGGAGAGTAGGATGAGAGAGGTAAGGTGAGACAAACAGTGACTAAAAGAAAGGGACTAAGGGTAGAGGAGTGAGTTAAGAGGAGTGAAAAATTAAGGGAAGGGCACCATGGGAAAGAGAGTGAGGGATGGAAAGTGAGAGTAGAGGAGCGGGGCAGAGAAAGGGAAGGAGTGTAAGGCACGGAGAGAGGGAAATAGAGTAGGGTAAGAGGAGTGAATGTTAAGAGAAGTGGAGTGATGGTGAGGGAAAGGGTATGAGGATGATATATGGGAGGTAAGTGAAAATGAGAAGTGGGGAGTGAGTGAGAGAAAAATTGCGTTCTCGTGACTAAAATTGTGGAAGAGATTTAGAGATGGATGAAGCAAAAGATACTGAGAAAGGGAATTAAGGAAGGGTAGTGAACAAAATGGAGTGTAGGAATGAAAGAAGTGGAGTGACTGAAGGTCACTGAGGGATGATGTAATAGAAAGGAAAATAGAGGAAGGATTACACAGAGAGATATAATGAGAGTAAGTGAAAGCGAAAGAGAGGTAGAGTGTGTGACTGAAAGGAAATGAAGTGGTTAGACTGAGTGAGAAAAAGAAAGAGAGGAAGAGAGAAATGTAGTGAAAAATGTGAGAGACTCAATGTATGAAAATTAGCAAAAGACATTGAAGAAAGGGAATAAGGGAAAGTGGAGCGAAAGAAAAAAGGTGAAACTTAGGAAATAGGAGCAGGAGAAAGAGAATGACAATGATGAACAGAGAAGAAAATATGAAGTGGGAGAATATGACTCAGATTGAGTGAAAGGCAGTGACAGTGACAGAAGTGATAGAAGGAAGAGGAAAGAGAGAAAGATAAGTAAGAGAAGTTTTTTTTGTTTATCGTACTTACCTTATAAATATAATATCTGTGGAAGAGAAGAAACAATTCAGTTATAATGTATATTTCGCAATACAAAATACAAAATAAGTTCTCCAATATTTTAATTATTTAATTTTGCTGTTCTAAGAATGTATTGAATTTCACATAAAACAGTGAGTGCAATAGTACTCATCATATGACAGTAGGTAAAAAAAACACAATCAAAGAGATTGTGTTTAAAAAAAACATACTACATTTGAATACATAATGTAAATATTCGAAAAAAACATATCTTAAATGTTTTCTCTAATTCGCAATTTCTTGTTTCAGTATGCTACATCTCCAACAATCACAAAGTAATAAAACAATATCACTTATTTTTTATACCCTCTAAATAAACTTCCATACAAGCATGTTCTAACAACATTTTCCCGAAGTGATCATTTTGTTCTAAGATACTTCTCCTCACGGCCAAATAGTATGTGTAAAGTCCTTAGTTTGCAAATGACTTAATTGTACTCTTAACCTTTCTTTTCCCGACCTTTAGAATCAAAAGTTCCAACGTGTTCTCTACCATCTAAGATTAGTAAAACCTCTACCTGATGCTATAATTATCTCAAATACAAGTTTTTTTTTAATAATTTGCTCACCCTCACTCACAAACTAATTCTGAACAACAGAGTATCCTTTCTTAATAGCAGTAATCTTCCTAGGCCAATTAATGTTCCTAAAATTTGGGTTGCAAAAACACTAGGTAAACATTTTTTAAAAGTCAATTGCGCATCATTACAGTGTGTCCAGCCTTTTGGAGATTTTAAATAAGCTGTGTAATGTCCTGATGTTGTAGAAGGACCATCATGGAAGATAATTGCTACAGTTACAAAAGTTTTTCCAGAAATTGATAGTTGAGAAGCCACAACATTTTTAAATGAAGTTGTCAATTTTGTTCCATCAGGTCTGCATCGTTGGAGCATTAAAATTATATACTATCCATATCTTCGGATAAATAATGTTGATAACATTTCTGAGGTACATTGAGAACAGACCATGTTTTGATTTGCTTCTCTAACTAGATTATTGAAAGACACTGCTTTACAGTCTGGTAATGTTAAATGTATAAATCTTTCAGTGTGTATGTCAGTACTACTTGAAAACAAACAATTGTTGCAGTCATGTAGCCATTTATAAGAAAGACCAAAAAGACTATCAATATCTACACCTTCATCTTGTAAAACAGCAAGCATATACATAATAAATGCCTGACAATCTTGCTGAATTTTCTGGGAAAATTGATTTAGTCCAGCACATATGTCTAAAACATTGCGAATATCAGAAACATTTTCTATTTTAGTGTTATCACTGCTACATTTCTCAAACACAGAATTCAATAAACAACAAAATGTTTGGTCCTGATTTTCAAAAATCTGTTGCTGTAAAGTTTCAAGAAAAAAACAACACTAACCACTACATTTGCATAGCAGTTGACACCAGAACTGTTTTCAAACTGAAATCCAACAACCTCTTCAGTAGTCTCCTTGTTCTTTTTGCTTCCAATCACAGGTTCATCTACTTTTTTCTTTTCTCTACCACTTCACTACATTTTTTCTCATATCTTCTTTTTCGACCTACCACATGCTTTTTAATTAAAGGATATTGAGATAAACTTGGAGCATATTCTCTTCTTAACCTGTTATACTCCTTCACACAATTTAGATCTGCACTACTCGTTGTCTCATCAAAATAAATCAGATACAATCCAGATAAAGTTGTAATTCGAGATAAACCAACATAGGCCATACCCTCTTTGAACACAGTACTTCCAATATTCACCAAAGCACAATCTACACTTAAACCTTGAGATTTATGAATAGTCACCGCATATGCCAAACAAATAGGAAACTATTTTCGTCGGACATATAAATCTTTTACCTTCAAAAATCGAGCTGAACCGCAACTCAATTGTTGTACTTGTGCAATATTATCAAATTTGATTTTCAAAAATTCAATCTCTTCTCTATTTGGGTAATTCACAAAACCAACAACATTACCCATTGCTCCATTCACCAAACCTCTTTCAACATGTAAATTTCTTCGTAAAATAATCCGACAATTTAAACATACATACAGATTCTTTTCTAAACCAGCAGTTTTGGATATTGATTTCTCTAAAGAATCCAATTTTAACTTCAACCTTTCTGACAAAATAATAGTACTTCCTTCATGCTCTATTCTATCTTTAGCTTCCAGTTTCTTAATTTCTTGATTTTCTAACTTTAACATTTTTTCATTGAAGATTGAACATTCTTGTAGAGTTGGCATCAAGCATATAACTGACTTATCTTCTGCCACTTTGCTATATATATTCTCTGCCACAACATTTTCATTTGGAAACAAATTTGAAAGTAATCGTGCCTGTAAAGTTTTATTGGCATGTTCACTTAGTTTTCCAATTCTTATATCTTGAAGAATATTTCCATAATCAGCATCCTTTGCGTGTCGCATATTTTGAATGAGTTCTGTATATTTGAAATGCGACCATATATTAACATTTCCAATACTTCCCAAGCACTTTCTGGTGTCTTCATGTGTAAAAGTTTTAAACACAAGTTGGCCTTTCACAGGAGTTAGCTGCAGTATATCTCCAAAAACGATGACGTTTTTCCTCCAAATAACACATCATACTCTGTTTTAAGAATCTGTTGATTTCTTAAATGCACAAAGGCAAGCATTAAATTTGATACCATGTTTACCTCATCAATAATTTTTTAGGGACTCTAGAAACCTCACAACAAGCTTCTCCAGATAGCTTGTGATATTCTAATTTATTTTCATGTTCGACTGGCAGCATCAATAAACAATGTAAAGTAATCCCTTTAATGTTGTGTGCTGCCAACCCAGTTGGAGCAGTGACAACACAGGAGAGTGATAACTCAGTTCTTTGCTGTAGATATGTTGCACTTCCTTTAATTAGAAAACTTTTACCAGTTCCGGCTTCTCCACTCACGTACAGTCGGACAGGTTGGAATGACATACATGAGCATTCTGTTTTCTCATGATGTAATCCATGCTCAATCTGCTCTGTCACTTCATCATATACTTGTTTTTGCTCAAGATTTAGTTTTTTTTTCTAAGTTTATTACATCCTCTTGAGCTTGTTCCATTGCTCTTTCCACCTCATCCATGGCTGTGGCTGCTTCATTTTGAATAATTGGTTGTCCAAGTGGATCTTGACTCAACGAAGCAGAACTTTGACTGTCTTGAGAACTGTCCCTAGCAATCTCTGCTGCAATTGTAGCTTGTTGCTGTATTTCGTCATTAAACATTTTCAGATAAGTAGCAAAAATAGGACATTCGATAATATCTTCAGTTGCGTTGAATGAATCTTCATAACTGTCAAAGTCTCCAAGTAGTTCCTCTTCTGTACGCCATGGCTTAAAGAGTTGCAAAAGAGCTAAATAGTAAACTTCCCTTTTGTCATGAGTTTCGTAACTCAGTTTTCGGTGATTAATCAAATGTCCTTTTCTTTGTTTCACCAGACACCCTTCACATCCAATCACAGCATAGACACCTTTATCGATATCTTCTGTAATATTCCTTTTAAAAGAGTAGCTTTGCAGTACTTCATACAGAAAAACGTTTTCAAGCCGATTACTTCTATTTGGATAGTATGTATCCAACATGTTTGTCTTCTGAATCTCTGTACTGTTTGGTTCTTTCTCTGCTAAATATTCAATTTCTTGAACAGGTTTCAAAACTTGTTTTTTGTGTTTTTGCAAGACCTAAACTCACCCAAATGATTGTTCTAGATTTCGCATATAGACTTGCAGATGATAATCGATCAGAACATTCATATGCTCCAATTTCTCGATGAGACAACATCTTCAAACTGTAGCTATACAATTTCTTGCTTAGGCTCTTTTCATGAGAAATTTCTTTCCACATTTCCTTTGGTTCCCTCTTTTCAGATTTGGTGATGTAAGACGTTACATATCAAGCCACAGCAATAGAGTTATCTACAACATATTGCTTATCCATTTTAGCATTCCACATGGATAAAATGACTGGGTTATAGTCATTTATGTATTTTGACTATTCACTTCTTCTTAAATTGTAGGTATTTTTTGTGGATCTTCTTGTAACAGTATGTCGCAAAGATGACATAAAATTGTTCACTCTACCTTTTGAAATTACTGGTGGTGGAAATCCAAAACGACATTTGGTATAGAATTTATCCTTTGATTTGAACAGTATTTGCCACAACGATGGCTTTGAAATCGTAAGACTTTTCCTCTTAAGTCATTATCTTTTGTACTTTTGGGTATATCACATGTTGTATATTCTTCAATGGAAGACATTACAGTATCATCTGAGTCTGTTCCAAATTTGGGAGCATCTTTGATCCATAATAACATATGAATATGAGGAGCACCTCTCGCGTGATACTCTTTTTTCCAGAAGAAATCCAGAACCTCGCCAAGAGGAGGATTTTTTTTGTTTGTAATAAAAGACATCATAGCTTCAAATCTATGATTAAAATACCTGCATACATTAACTGGATCCAGAGAGCACAGTTCTCCAGGTGTCTTGTACTCTATATTTTCTATGTTTGCATTTGCCTCTCGAAGAAATTCAAGTAAATCTTCCCAAGCATACTCAGCACAGCTTAGAGTAAGAAACAATGTAGGAGTTCCTAAGTTTCTTAGCATACATTTCAAATCCCCATGACGACAGTCCCAAAATTCGTTAGTACCACACTGACATGCCATGAGATTAATTAGCTGAGATTCCAAAACACTGTCTTTCTGTTGGACTTTATCCATAAAGTCCTTTGCCGAAACATTTTGCAGATGTACTCCGATTTTTAGTATATGGTGCACTGCATAAGAAAGTCCAGACAAGTCACTCTCAAACAGAAGAGGGGCCTGTGGCAGGTTTATAATTTTTGGGTTTAGACATCTTGTATAGCTATAAAACAATATGTACAATTGTCTAAGAAGCACTACTCACTCAAGAGAAATACACAGATATGAAGAAATAAAGTCTCACGTAAGTAACAAACAGTTAATATCCGGATAAAAAGATGTAGAGTCCCTGGCCCAGTCTAGTCTCCTCAGGCCTCTGAGGGCCACAGAAGGCCCGCCCTTTGCCCGGGCTTCGCCCGGCCCTGCCCGCGCGCTCCCGCGAAACAGGGAGTAGCGCTGCTGTTTATTCGCCTCCTGGCGCGCAATTGCGGTGCACAGCTTCCGGCCGCTGAGGGTCCCCTGGTCCACCAGTCCCGCTCTCCACTCTGCGGCGGCACTCGAGGGGGCAGGGAGTGCAGCGGCGGGAGGCAGGCTGGATTGGCGGCCCTGGGAGTTCCTGCAACAGTCTGGCTCCACAGGTAGGAGCACGGCAACACCCCGCGAATTCGGCAATTGTCTCTCACTTCTACCCAAGTGTCTGATGATGACACTGCAAGAACAGACCAAAAATCATAGGCCCATCAGCATCCCCAGCAACCACTACTGCAACATCTGTGACCACCCAGTGACCAGTACCCACACAGACACACCAAGCCAGACAAACCCTAGGAGCACAGCAACACAGAGCACTCCAGAGGTGGCAGATAACATCCCCACTGTTAAAAATGAAGGATGCACCATCCTGTCTGTGCATGCTACAATAGGACCTGCGTGTGTGGGTAGGGGTGGTGGGAGAGGATGTGGTAAGGTCACGTCATGCAGCTGGTGCTGATGATCAAGCTGACCCATAGATGGGACTCATTCTTGATGCTTATCAAGAATGCACCGGAGACTTTGGCCAGGTAGTTGGGATCCTCAGGGACAAGGAACAATGGCAGGCTGCCCTTTTTAACTGAATAGAAAGACATATGGACCGTACGGAAGCAAACTGGTCAAAAACAGATGATCTTACTGCGGTGCATAGAGACATACTCACCTGCCTCCGCCAGATAACAAAAATCATGAGCCCACCTACCTGTGTGCTCACTACATCTTTTGCCTCAACATCTGCCAATGCCACAGGGAGTTCTGAGGACCCTGGAGGAGAGTCCCATGCACCGCAGCTGCCTGCACCTGAGGGTCGCCCCAGAAAAAAAGAGGGGCCATCCGAGGAAGGGCAATTGTGAGAATGATGGCCATGCATACCCCCAGGGAGTGATAACATGCTCATTATATCCTGCATTATGTGCTAAACCTTCAAATTGTTGACAGTCACTGGACTTTCCCACATGGGATGGAGGGTCTAAATTGGGTAATTTGATCAAATGGCTGTGGATTTTGCTCTGAAACTTTTCATTTACCACCACTTCCAACTCCTGTGTGAACTTTGGATTTCTAAATGTGTGCAGCATTTCACCTTTCTTGTTAAGTTTCACAAATTATGATTGTATGTAACCTGGGTTAACAAATTGATCCCCTGGGGCTGTGTCCAAGCATATGAGGTTGATCTGTAAGGTGGTTGCTCAGAGTTGTGATGTTCCTCAAAAACAATATATTTGGTGCACAATAGGATTGGTTCATCAAAGGAGTGTTCTTTGAAATGTTACATGTACATTATGACATTATGACATGTGCCTCACTCCATCCACACATGTGATGCAGCATTGCATGACTATTTGTTATACTGTCTGACATGCTGATGTATCATTGTTTTGCACTTGAGCCCCATCGGAAACATGTTGTTAGCATGCTTTGCCTGTTCACTACAATGAGGAACAAGGCGGGTAAGTACTGTATGGGCGCGTGAGCTGCATTCGTCCGAGCCTCACCCACAGATTGCCTTTTCACCACAGTGAGGAACGAGGTGGGTTAGTATTGTGTAGACGCGTGAGCCACAACCTGACTGAGCCTGCCGCACAGATTGCCTGTTCACTACAATGAGGAACGAGGTGGGTAAGTATTGTATGGATGCGTGAGCCACATCCTGACTGAGCCTCATGCATTGATTGGCTGTTTACTACAATGAGGAACATGGCGGTGAGTATTTAAAGGACGCATGCGCCACAGCCTTACCGAGCCTGATGCATTGATTGGCTGTTGGCCATCATGATGACAACC
>NW_028251210.1:0-20468 GCF_964263255.1 Lissotriton vulgaris
AGTGCAGCAAAAAGAAAAGAACAGTGACTTCAACTGTGAGGAAAATCGAAAAGAGACGCCCTATTAAACAGAATTAGGACCAGTTTGTATCTGCATTGAGCAGCCTGCCACTGGAGCAAATAGTAATTGACTGCACCTGTAACAAGAGTGCATAATGGGCCCTTTTCGAGTTAATACCTGATTAGGGGAATAAATATTGGGAGGCAGGTACACTTCGAGCCACACACGGGTCTTCTGTATCATACATTTTACGGGCACTGCTAGCACTTCCCTGGTTTTTCAGGATTTCAACAGTAAACTTCTGAATTAGCTTTTAAATTTATATTAGATAGATTTCGATACTGCATAGGTATCCCAAGAGCAATCAGGTTTCTGTAAAATCAAGCTATTTCTCCGAGTTAGGCCCTGATTACGAGTTTAGGAGTTATGTATCGCACAAGATAAATAATGTTACCACGGGGTAATAATAACACATATCATGAGTTTGTGGCGAATATAATGCGGATCTTGGTATTTATCCATTAAAATCCGCATACAATTTTCCTGTGATATTTCAGCAGGTTTAACAAGCAGAAATTTAACAACAGTTGAGGTATTTACCTATCCAATAATTATGGAATGAGTTAAATACAGTCAAACTAGTAAATCCGACCGGTACGTAAACAGGGTGGAATTTACAGACCCATTCATAATTTGGGCCTTGGGGGAGATTTACAAGTCACGCAAAGCAGCGTAGCCCCCCACAAGGCTGTGCTGAATTGTGAAACAGGGAGAGAGCAGGAGAGTGCCATATCGTCAAAGATGTGGCTCTCTTATCCCCTTTCCCTCGCACCAGCGCTGATTTCAGCAGATGTGCGCCCACACACACCTTAGCACCTTAACCTAGGGTGTGTGCATGAGTCTAGCTTAGGTTTTGCACAGGAAGGGTACCCTTCTAGTGCAAAATACTATGCTTAGAAACAACAGAAAGCTTTTCCCATATGGTATGTGTTGCAATGGAAACAGGGTACCTGTTTATACTTCATCAGTGATAATAATGATTTTATATCACTAGTCTCTTTATGGTCAGCAGTTCAGGCCCATGAGAACTCAATAACCACTTACAACATCAGGTCCTCTGATGGATCATTACGTAGAGCTAGCAAGGACTGGGCAATGAAAAGACTAATAAATTCCCCTTATGAGGACCGTGAAAAAAGGAAATATCTAACTCAACAACACCTGTCATAATATTTACAAACTGTCAATAATTCTTTAATAACGACAAACTCTCTTTACATATTTTTTACTCAATAAAAAATTACAGAAATAAAAAAAAAATAACGACAAACTCTGAAATACTTATCAAGTCACTTTTATCTAAGATTTTAGAATGTGAATAGTCAGCAAAGACATACATTAGTAAACATTATATAATCCTTCATTAGATCAAATGTTACAAGCAAAAATCACAAATAAGAGAAAACAGTTTAGAATAATCTTATCACAAACTCAAATAAAAGGCAAATGAGAGGAGACAGAGACAAGAAAATACTTCATTGCAATATCAATATGAAATTCGAGTTCACACAAACCTACAGAATAATTGCAGAGCATGCAATAAGAAGAGAAGCTAACCTTTTGGCCAAAAGAATATAGCTAAGAGCAACATCACCAGCCAATGAAGTGCAAAGTTTCAGGACAGTCTCAATCAGCAAAGACAGCAGCCACCCAGAGTAGCATAGAGAAGTGCAGCAGCAAGGCACTCCTCTCATTGAAACAGCTACTAACACATTTTATTTTCGCACAAATATATATACCCAAAATATTAATGTCCAATCTCCCCAAAGTATCATCCTTTTGAGGAAGCACTAAAACATCTAGCAACATTTATCCACATCCTCGCCCACGTCTCACTGGGTTGTAAACTTTCACCGAAAAGTTCTCTCATAACAAATTATCAAGAGGAAATTCCTTGAGATAAATTGTGCACAGATTAACAAACGAACACAGCCTTTTTAAAACTAGCGAAGTACAAAGTACGTTCTCTTTCGCAGCCTACATTTTAAGAAAAGGAAACAATTTAAGCATGGTTTTGAGTCCTTCATAGGATTTTGCAATGCATCTCTCCCTAGGAAAATAAACATTAGTTAACTGCTCATAACAAAAATTCGAAAAAGATCATTATGGCGGATAAATCATCATTTTCTGTTACATCCACATATCAGTCATATAGAGTCATTATTAACTAATATGTCTCTTTTACCTTATAAGTGAAGAAAATTACACATAACATTTCTCATAAACTTTTCTGAATACTATTTCTCTTTCTCTCTTCTCCCATAAATATTTTAGTTTACATAAGAGAAAACGCTATTTAGTCATGCTTTTCACATGTTTAATGTGGCAATCATTTTCTACACGTGTTATGCTTCGTTTGCATTTTTTCACGAAAACCTATAAAATGATTACCGATGTTAATTATTTCACACCATTACTCATTTGTTTTCATTAGTAACACTAATATGAGTAAATCAATCAAGCTTATTTAGCAAAAATCATGCATTATCATATGCGTGCTGCACAATGGAGAGCACAGAGAAATGAAGCAATTCTCCTGTGAGCGCCTCCTTTGAAGGGGTGTTAACTTTTGGTGCAAAACCATGTAGTAAAACAATGCGTCCTTTGATCCACCAATATTGTGAATCTTACTCACTCAAACAGCATATCTATTACTCCGACAAAGTTCCAACTGTAAAAGCAGTATGCCAGCACACAAATGGTAGTGAAATTATAATATGACAATTTATTAAAATTTAGAAAAAAAAAACATTACAAAACGTGACAAGTTAAAAACACCAAGACATTTGACCATATACAATTAATCTATCTATATATTAAATGATCCCACAATAGATCAAGAGATAAAAAGGAAAGAAACAGAAATAGACAAAAAGAGAGTATCAAGAGACAATACAACATGTCATTAAAAGACCATATCTGTGCTAAGATGGTGTTGAGGCTAAGGCCTGATATGTATCTCCTAGTTCCTATGTTGTGGGTCACCCATGATCTTGGAGTCCTTGGCACCCTGGTTTAGGATCCCCCCGAGTTGTATACTCCTGGACCTTCTGATCCCAGTCCCACTAGACCTAGACTTTCTTGTCCCTATTAACTCCTGTTCATTCTAATATAGGGTTTCCAGGTTCTGCTAGCTGTGGTCCTTTCTGGTTGTGGGCTTCCTGGTCCTTGTTCTTTTGCTTCTAGCCCCTTGGTCCTCCTTGTTATGATGTCTGTGGTCTTGTTCCTCCTGTCTCTGGCCCTTCTCCATTTGCCAGACACAAAAAGATGATGGATGGATCGCTGAAACTTTTCAGACATTCACCCCCAGTCACAGATCTGGGTTGAATCTATCATCATTCTTTAGCTCACTTCGCCACCCAAGTTCAGACACAGCTATATGCAAATCAGTCTTGACCCTGTTCCTCATGGGAACAGTCTAGCTCGAAATGCCAAGCCAGATCTTCCCTGGGCCGAAAACAGGCATCCAGGGACTGGTTTCAGGGTAACACCCCTGATCAGCAAGGCTAGCTTGAATCCAGTGGCAAAGTGAGCAAGGGACCAACGACTGGGCATACCCTGCCAACTTAGGGCAAAGAAAGCAAACACAAAGAGATGATGGACGGAGCACTGAAAGCTTTCAGACATTCACTCCCAGTCAGAGATCTGGGTTGAATCCATCATTGTTCCCAAGAGGCAGAGGGTCAGGCACTACTCAAGGGTCCTGATGTCAATGCACCTGCTGCACTATTAACACCATCGATGCTAGTGTTATTTTCCTCCTGTGCTGATCTTTTGGTTCTTCCATTGTTCATGATGAGCTCAGCTCGTCATGAGTGTATGGAGGTGTACATCATGACGAGCTGAGCTCGTCATGAGCGTCGAAGGAGTTGATAGGTACAGTAATGGCGCGGAGCAGAGACCTGCAAAGGTACCATGTACACTTGCAAACTTCTGTGTGAGTTGCGACAGAGCCCACTACATTCCAAATGCATTGACCAATCACTCATTGCTAGTGATCCTTGCAAACGTTCTAACTCCAGAGATGTGTAGTAGTCAGTACACACTCTCTCAATATAAAGGCTGCTCTTGCGATGAGAGAATTGTGCTCAGGAACCTAGACAGGACAAAGTGAGCTGCTCAGAGGCTGCTGGATGAAACTAATGCTGGATGGCATTGAAAGAGCATGGGATCACCTGCACGGTTCCGTACAATGTCAGATGTCCGATGGTTCTTTTTATCAGCATGAATGTTTAGCGGGAAGAAAAGTTCATAAGTCACTTGAAAAACAGTGTAACACAAATGGTTTCTCAACTGAAGGTTATTCAGTTTTATTACAAATTCAAAAATAGTTGCACATACACAAATCTTAGCTTGAGAGTATAGAAATACAAGGGAAATAAAAGAACACTAAAACCTCCTGAAAAGGTTCATTTGATGGAGCAGGAAAAGAACAAGACGTTCAAATAAGATTATGCATGAGATTTGAAAACAAAAGTTCAAGTCTCCTTGCATTGGCACTTCTTCTAGATGCAGCATTAACTCTAACGATCCCTACTATAACTGTAAAGTGGCATGTCTAAATTAAGGCACAAGCAAAGAACAGTAAAGAGGAAAAAAGATGTTAGAGGGCAAAGCCTTCCTAAGAATTTACTTCGCCATAAGATGGGCCTACGGCAAAAAGCAATCAGCGCACAGGTGCTCTCTGTCAGAAGTTCAAGCGGGAATGTGGTAACTGTCCCTCTCTCCAAAGCATCATATATATATATATGATCAAGGGCAGTTCCTGCCCGAAACGCGTCGTGCCAAAGAAACCTGTACAAGGATAATAAACTTACCTGGTGACACTCGTAATGCTGCGTGGTGGTCCGTGATTCCTGTGGTCAAAACCGTTACAAGCAGAGACCTATTCATATATATATATATACATCCCGGCTTGAGTGTGGTGTTTGGTGAATCTGCTGCTGCCTGTGTGCTTCCTCGCCTGTGGGACTTTGGAGCTTTATATTTTCGCGGCTGCCCAGCCATAGAGGATGCACCATCGCAGTAAGGAGCGGGCTGTGGGGCTTGAAATCTTGTCAGGCTCACATCACGGGGCGGCAGCACCAGGAACGCGCACTTTTCGGGGCCCATCAGAGGGCTTTGATTGGGGACCTTGAGATCGTAGCACCCAACAGGGTAGAATTAACAGCACTGCATATCCCATAACACCTTGGGGACTGTTCATTGGAGCAGAGCTGGCCTATCATAAGGAAGCTCATTGTTTAAATAAAGGTGTGGTTTGAAACACTGTGTACTCTCTGGAACCAGCCTATGAAGAAGGAGTTTATCCGAAACGCGTCAGGCTACATCCCGGCTTGAGTGTGGTGTTTGGTGAATCTGCTGCTGCCTGTGTGCATCCTCGCCTGTGGGACTTTGGAGCTTTATATTTTCGCGGCTGCCCAGCCGTGGAGGATGCACCATCGCAGTAAGGAGCGGGCTGTGGGGCTTGAAATCTTGTCAGGCTCACATCACGGGGCGGCAGCACCAGGAACCGCGCACTTTTCAGGGCCAATCAGAGGGCTTTGATTGGGGATCTTGAGATCGCAGCACCCAACAGGGTAGAATTAACCGCACTGCATATCCCATAACACCTTGGGGACTGTTCATTGGAGCAGAGCTGGCCTATCGTAAGGCAGCTCATTGTTTAAATAAAGGTGTGGTTTGAAACACTGTGTACTCTCTGGAGCCAGCCTATGAAGAAGGAGTTTATCCGAAACGCGTCAGGCTACATCCCGGCTTGAGTGTGGTGTTTGGTGAATCTGCTGCTGCCTGTGTGCATCCTCGCCTGTGGGACTTTGGAGGTTTATTTATTTATATATATATATATATATATATATATATATATATATATATATGAAGTTGTATTCACTAAAGGTAGTAGAATGCTTTTCTTATAGCCGTACAATAGGCTCAGCCCGAACGTTTTCATGATGTCGACTCCCTTCATGGCCTTCTCCTCACACACACACACCCCTGCAGCAGCTCGTCCTTGGTCTTCTCTCCACCTCCCAATTGAAAACACCTCCCTCCACCTTATTTCCTGTGACTAAGGTAGCTGTAACTCCTTCATTCTACAACCTTGCCTAAAGAAACAATACCCCTACTCTTCACTAGTAACGTTGTCCACCTGCAATACAAACATGAGACAGAAATATTCTTTGAATTTTACATATGAGTTTGAACATAACTGTCGGAAATGGAGTTCTCTAAGTGCATTCAAACTCAAGGCCTATTAGTCAAGCTAAATTAATAAATTCACCATAGAATATAGGCTAGCAAATACATTAGCCAATTACACTAATACACATGTATGCATTTAAGTCATTAACCTAAGAAAGCATTTGTCGTCATTAACACATTGTTGAATCAAATTTACCAATGAGACCTAGAACAAGTAACATTAATTACAATGGTAAGTACACATTCTAAGCAATATTTATCAAGCCTTACATTGGTTACCTTAACTTTCACAATAACATGTTAGCTGAATCACATTATCCTCTAATGTCTTATTCTCTCATGACATTGTATAAGATGTGGGCATTCTACAAACAATTACATTGCGGTCCTAATGGGTATCCCATGTAGAGTACAAATCTTCCACTCTATCAGTCCCCACTCTGATGATGTTAAGTCATCACAAATCATCCCTTATCATCAAATAAGCCTATCAATGATCATCTAGAAAGGTAACCAATCAGAAGGACCGATCTAAATGGATGTCGTCGAAATTCTTCACTTTCTAAACTTCTCAATACACCTTTAGTTTTTGTAATAGCTGTCCTGCAGCCTTTCTATTTTTTTATTCTTCTCTCTCTGATCTCTTTCGCATTGCTTCACACGATACCACTTGTATCCCCTCACCATTCCAATCAAAACGATGAAACAGATGACAACAATCAATAAAAGCCATACACTGTATACAAACAATCCACTTCCGAGACTTGCAAACCACCTTTCAACTGCTTCACATTGTCCTACCTTGTCCCAAACACCTTCGGTGGCTAGGTCCCTCAATTCTTGAGGTATGTCTGCTATGTTACTAATGTACTACTATAAATCTTTCCTCCAGTCAAGGATATATGTACAACACTGTTGGACCATCAACTTTCAACAAACTCCGCCTTCCTTTGCAAGCAAAGCATCTAAAGCAAGTCCGTTCTGCTTCACCGTAGCCCTGATTGAAACCATCTTGCTATCTATAAGTATTAAAGTTCATAAAGTTCATTCAACATCTCTAATTAGCACCAAACACAGTTGTTCTTCAATCAACTGCAACAGATCAGCTCCCAACTCCCAACTCTGCTTCTCCTACCAATGCTTGTTCTATGCACAGAGGAGGGAAAGTGACATCATTCAGAATCGGGTATCATAGGCCACTCAACCTTGGTGGGTAGGTAATGGTCAATGAAGGAAGAGCTTATACTTCAATCCCAGGAATCTTCAACAGGATTTTGATTATCAACACTGACACTCAGCATCACTTAGTTCAGATTTGGACGTTTCAGCAATTGGTACACTCCCTCTTTTGGGTGCAAGTCTCAGATTCCTTCTTCGTTCTGTTTCTGGCCAGGTCTCTTTATCCGGTCCATCCTTGATTTTGACTGCACTTACCTGACCCATTTTTGACTCCTGCAGAGTCTTGCACAGGCACCACTGTCCCATCTCCCTCAGAGGCGACATCAGCGTCTTGCTCACCTAGACCCCCCTTGGATCGTTCCAAATCTTGTCCAGCCTCCACAAATCCCTCTACAACTTGGTGAACCTCCTGTGGTGACTAGGGGTGGGCCGTATTTGCATAATTGACTTTCACAAATTATCGCGAAATTGCTCAAAATCTCTGCGAGCACGCAGAACTTTCACGTAGATTGCTTTTCCTGCCCGTTTGCGATGTGTTTTTGCGTGCTCGTGGGGACATTTATCTCCAACTTGTCCATGCAGTCGCTAATGGGCATGGCCATCTTGCTTGTGATGCGTATTTCCTGTCCCAGGTCGAATGACCTGTTCGTGATCGCAAACTCGCGCAGGATAGCGCGCTCGGCTACCAACAATCCAACATCTCGTGGCGCACGTGAACGGATAGGAAAACTCGTTGGTGAATGCAGGGACCCAGTAAGTCACTACAGCGCACGCGAGAATGCTTTTATAAAGCGCGAACAAGAAAATACTTCAGTTTGGCGGCAAATTGCGGATGTTTTTTACATTTTGGCCCTCTCCGCGTAACGCAAAAATGTCAAAATACCGCAAATTCCGTGAGAGGAACTAAATTTACCGCCCAGGCCCAGTGGCGACCCTCCGGTCATGTTCGTCAATCCTTCACACAGAGGAGCTGTTTCTTCACAGGGATTTGGCATTCTTTGCATGTGAGTTATGGATCCGATTCAAGACTCCACCACACTTTAAAGCTGTCGTAGTTAGCAATATCACTTGATATGGTCCACATCAGCGGGAATCAAGGCCGGTCTTTCTCACATGTCTCTTTACAAGTACCTAGTTGCCGGGGACCAGATCATGACAGAGATCACTAGTTGTTGGCGCAGTTGCAGCTTCAACCTGATAAGACACAGAACAAACAACATCAGCCAATCCCTTATAGTAGTCGAGAAAAAGAGCATCTCTCATCATAACAAATGCATTTGAAAGCACAGCAGGTAATCTCATTGCTCTTTCCAGAAGAATATCATGAGGAGACAAGCCAGTCCTCCTTTCGGGGGCACTGTAATGCTTCCAACAGTTTTCTCACAACCTCCCCATTTCTGATTGGGCACCCAGATGAGGTCATGAATCCCCTTTGAGACCACATCTGTCCGAAGTCATAAACAACTCTATACCCATACTGGCTGTCAGTGTAAATTGTCACTTGAAGGTTCTCGGAAACTCAACATGCATGGGTCAGAACAACAAGCTCAGCCACGTGCGCTGAGTATACTCCTTGTAGTGACTTCCACCACTCCAGTAACAGTACAGATAGCAAAAGCTACTTTTAGATGTTCTTCATTGTCCCTTAAGCATTAGCCACCAACAAACAGGTGATAATCAGAATTGGGCAGTGGCTCTTCGACAATGTCAGGATATGGATTGGCACACAGTTGAGTGACATTGAGACAGTCATGGTCTTCACTCTCCCCCCTGGATTTGGCATAGGCAACAAGGTAGCAGGGTTCAATTTAGAACAGCATTTCAAGGTGACATTATAAGCCACCAGAACTATCTGCTCATATTTGGTCAGCCGGTTATTGGTCAAGTACTGTGTCTTTGTCCTGGTGAACAAAATTTCCATTAAAATGGGGAACGTACAGAGTAAGTCGGTGACCCATCACAATACTCTTGCATTCTTCATTACTGATACCTGTTGCAGAAATGCACTTGAGACATCCGGACAACACTGAAGCCACGGGATCCAAAGAAGTAGAGAAATAGGCAACTGGTCTTTGAGCACCACAATGTAGCTGTGTGAGGACAGAGAGTGCACACCGTTCTTGTTCATGGCAGACCAGCAAAAATGCTTTGTTGTAATCTGGCATTACTAGAGCCAGACCATGACAAAGGCTCTCTCTCAGCTCCAGGAAAGCAAGCTAACAATCTGTATGCCATGGTACCAGATCCAACACATCCTTGTGTCTCAGACTCTGTAAAGGTTTAGCCAACATAGAGAAATTTGGACTCCATTGTCAACAGTAACCCACCATTCCCAGAAATATCCTGACCTCCTTTTGAGTGCAAGGTGGGTTCATACGCAGATACTTTTATCTTGTAACACCTTCCTCTTGCCCCTCTCAATTTGATGTCCCAGTACTGTACTTCATGCAGACAGTAGTGAAGTTTACTCGGGGACACCTTATGACCATTCTCGGCCATGTAGTTTAACAGTGCAATAGTATCATCCCTGCAAGCCTTTCTTGTGTTTGATGCAATTAAGAGGCCATCAGTGTATTGGACCAGAACTGAGTGCGGGGTAGGACTAGGGACTTGAGGTTCTTCTTCAATATCTGATTAAAGATAGATGGACTCTCAGTATACCCCTGTGAGATACAACACCATGTTAAGACACAATCGCCCAGCCGGATAGTGAATAAAAATGGTCTTTCCTCATGAGATCCTGAAAAAGGCCTGACAGAGGTCGATAAGAGTAAACCACGCAGCTTCACACAGGATTTGAAACAGTATCACTGATGGATTTGGTACCACTTGCCAACAAGGGACAACAATGTTGTTAATTTTTCGGAGAGCCTGAACAATACGATACTTGCCGCTAGGCTTCTGCATGCCCATAATAGGAGAGTTACATGGACTCCCTAAAATCTGCTTCAGAATGCCTTGTTCAATCACAGGGGTGATACTAGGCCTGGGCATAGTTCGCAGAGTTTTGATAAGCGGGATTCCGCAAAGTGACAAAAATCTCTGCGGATTTCTGCAAGTGGCAGAGTGCAGTGCAAACTGCACTTAAGCTGATCTTCATGCCGTTCATACCTGTTTGTTGGTGGCCCATAATAGGAGAGTTACATGGACTCCCTAAAATCTGCTTCAGAATGCCTTGTTCAATCACAGGGGTGATACTAGGCCTGGGCATAGTTCGCAGAGTTTTGATAAGCGGGATTCCGCAAAGTGACAAAAATCTCTGCGGATTTCTGCAAGTGGCAGAGTGCAGTGCGAACTGCACTTAAGCTGATCTTCATGCCGTTCGGGTAGCAATTCTACCCGAGCGGCAGCTCGCACTCGCGAACTTACCTTTCGCGTGCGTGAGCGTGGAAAAAACTAAATGAAGCGGCCATTTTCTGCACTCTGTGAGTTCCGTGGAGCGCGGAGTACAGAAAAGCCCATAAACAGAGCATAGTTCGCCTCTGCGGCCTCGGTGATACTGGCACAGTTTCAGGGGTAAGATTATACTGCTGTATTTTGGGAAATTTGGCATTAGGCTTAACCTGCATGCAAACTGGTTTAACTCTCTTGATGAGTCCTATCCCATTCACCTGTGAACTCCCACACCACTGATGAGACAGTATCCCTGAGCTCTATAGGCATATCCTCCACCATCAGCATGGGAAACATGGAAACCTAGAAATTCTGATTCGTCTACTTGAAAACAATGTCTTTATTAGTCGTTTCCAGTTCCATTCTGTTTGGGGTGCAATATATGGTACAATTCAATTTGCACAGCAGCTCACGACCCAATAGACATACAGGGCTTGAATCACAAACCGCAAACTGGTTTTGGTCCTCAAAGGACCCAATCTTCACAGGCATCTCTTCATTCAATGGGTTAGACGTTCTATTATTTGCAACACCTACAACTTGGATAGAGTTTCCCCAGAGGGGTAGGTTTTGAGCCTCTGCTTTTCTCACAGAAGAGCAGGTACTACCAATGTCAATTAAGAATGTTTTTGGGTGTCTATCAACTTCTGAGTCAATGTATGGTCCTCGCTGGTCTACTTCTAAGACTGTGCCAAGAGTGTAGTGTTCCTCCCCCTCAGGCACTGTCATAAGGATGGATCTGAGTTGAAATCATCAACAGACTCCATTAAGGGCATCTGATGGTTGGTTCGAATTCCCTGGAACACCACTGCTCTGGAAGTTGCAGCACTGGTATGGCATGACCTTGAGGTCCCCCAATATTCTGTGATCTTGCTGTATGTGTGGCACATCATTCTGCCTCTGGTTGAATCCCTCAGATTGCTCTTGACTGGAAGGTTTAAGGTAACATTCATGCTTCCACCTTGTTACAAAAATGACACATTGTGGACCCCTTCATGGTCGCCACATCTATTCCTGTCTTAGGGTCTATAGATATAGGGCCCCCTCTACCTCTCCCCTGCTCTGATATGCCTCCATTTGCCTGCATTCGAACTCCAGATGGTTTGGTGTCACGCACCCGAGGATCATTTCCAGCAAGTGCCTGTACCTTCCCCCTTTGATCATTCGACTCGGTACTTACATTAGCTTTTTCTTAATTTCTTATGCTTAGAGTCAACCTCATTGCTACAATACCTGCTATAGCGCAAGATGTCACCCACATCTCATTTTGCTAGCAAAGCAAATGTTTTTGTATCATGAGACTAATCTCGGGTCTCAACCCAGTTACAAACCTGGACACAAATTGCCCCATATCTTTGGGGTCGAGTGTATCAAACCCACTGTACTGTTTGAAAGCCTGTAACAATCTTTAGTTTTCATAGACAGTCTCTTTGGGTTCTTTTTTTTTTTTTTTTTTAATTTTTGAAACCTTTATTGTGCATCAGAGAAATACAGTTACGGGCCCACAACCACACGGGCCGGCCTCGAAGCAATTAATAGCACAAAAAGTAAGGATAGGGCAGTCCAGCAGTCCCAAACAACAAAATGCGAAAGTGTCCAGGACATGGCATATGGAAAAAGGGACCGCCGGGTAAAGGAGGAATTAGGTTAATTTTATATTTTGTAGATAAGAAGGATCAGACGCGAACAATTTATCAAAGCAGATGGCAGGCAACGAACCAGCAAATCAGCGACAGTATGAGAGAGAATAATTGAAAAAGCAGCAAAGAATAATATACTTCAGGATAATACCACGAACAAACAGTACATGCTAGCGATCGCCCGCCCCACGGACTCAGTACTCCCACATCCACAATAATAAGAGAATGAGCAGCAGAAAGAATATTCCGCGCTACCCCTAAACACCCGTCTGACCCAAAGAAAAAGGGAAAAAGGAAGAGAAACCAAGAAAAGGAAAAAATTAAGGCCCATAGAAACTGAAACTATACAAAATCCCCACCCCAACCCCCCACCCTGCACGCATGCGGAGGCTACGGCCTACCCCCCCCTAGCAGTGTGCCTGTCGCCCAGAAATAGAACCCGAAATTTAGAACAGAAAAGGGAAAGAAGAAAAGAAAAGAAGTAACGTAATTCACAGAAGATCGGAGGAGGGCCACAGAGATAAAACCAAAACTACCAGCACATATCACTCCGGCCGCCCGATCCCAGACCCCGCCACCAACACAATACCTATATTCAATGACCCCGGCAGTCCATCAATATCCCAGCAGTACAAGAAAAAACCATCCGAACATAAGAGGAGACAACCTCAACCTTGCCCCCTGCGATGCGAAGCAGCGACATATTCCAGCCTCATGGTAGACATCTTGGAAGAGGCGAGCGAGCAAAGTGACCACATCCGAGCGGGGGGGTGTCCATCAAAGTCCATCCGAAACACAGCCATGTAGATGACAATGGTACAGGAACCATCCGGCCAGGGCAGTGGCAGCAGCTGCAGAATAACGTAGGAAGCATCTCCAATAGACCACAAAGGAGTATCCAAACATGGCGTCCGTAGATAAGACCCCATCCCCTGAATCAGCACACAGACATCCGACCGCTGCGTTTCCATCACAGACAGCGTCTCAAGGATATCGAAATCACATACCTCCAACTCCTCCGAGCACACCTGGGCAGGTAGTCCACAGAAGTCGGACACAAGGTGCGGCGCAGCGTCCCGCACTCGTGAATGTGCCCGGTCTGGTAGAGGCACAACAGAGAGAACAGCATCTAGACGGTGCCCTAGGTCACAGGCGTTTTCACGTAAAGCAGTTCGAAAGGTATCCAGGGCTTCCAAAATGTCCGCAATCCGCACTGGTGCCTTAGGAGGGAAGGATGTAGCGATTCCCTGTTTACGGGGCTCGGAAACTCGTGGCAACCCACCAGACTGGACAACCACGTCTCCATAGCAAAGCTGAGCACCTCGCCGGTGCCCTACATAGCATCGCCGGGCCGGGGGCACAAAGGGAACATAGACCATCGTGCACTGTGCAGGTGTAAACAGAGCGTCAGCAGCGGCCGTGTCACCAGGTGCAGTCCGGGATAGTGAGAAATAATTTGCGGTTGCTCGGTCTTCAAGATGGCTCCCACCGCATCACACAGCGAGGCAAGAGGCGAACAAAGGCATCCACAAGTCTGGGCGGTGATACATTGTTGCGATCGCAGCCGGCATGCCCCCCGCGTAAAGAGGAGCAAAGCGAGGCAGGATATAAAGTAGCAAAGGAAAGACCCAATGCAGCCGCTGCACTCCGTAGGCCGGCTCGGCCCCGTCTACTGTGGCCGCTGTTGTTGTGGGTGAAGGCAGCCGATCCCGGGGAACAAAGACCCTGCAGCGCCGGGAATCGTCCGGGAGAAGGCGAGAACGCTACACCGCTTCCACCGCAGGGAGCGCATAGAGAGACACACCATCGGAGTCGTGGTCCTCTCCCATACCCGAAAATTCGACTCAGGAGCAGGATGGATGCGAGGATAGGCCACGGGACGGGAGGAAAGCGGAAGGGTCGGCGGAGCCGAAGGATTAGGCGGCCATCATGGTTGCAGGCTAGGCTCCTCCCCTCTCTTTGGGTTCTTGAGCTGTCTTGTCTATTTTGACCCAGTGCATATCCTGCAGTATTATCTTAGCTTGTAACCATGTGATCACCTGACTATATTTCTTCATCATCACTGGTGACGGGCCATGAGTTACTGACTCCCTTTCTGGTTCCTTTTCAGGCCAGTCTATGGCTATCTTACATGAAGACCACAAGTCACTCAGTAACACAATCTAAAACAATGTGTTTAAATCAAACCACAGCACTTTCGAAATCTTCACAAACCGGTCAACCTGTTCATACCATTCAGCAGGTTTCTCCCTCAATTTCAGAAACTCATTAGTGAAAGCAGAGGGATCACCTCGATTTCAGGGCACATGCGTGTATCCTCCAACAGGCACTTCCTGTAATGGGTATAACACTATTCCTGCTGTTCCCCCCCCACTCTCCCCCGGAGAAGGCAGCTCTCCTGAGGCCTTCTTTACATTCTTCTTTTTCTACCCCTTCTCTTTCCATTTGTCTAACATACTCCATGCCCTCATTCCTATCACCAGTTCCCAAATGTGTGTCTTAAAGCTTGGCACCCTCTTTTTCTCTATCTCCTGATCACGTTAGGTCAGTCTGTGATTCCCCTGCAGCATCTTTGTTTGGGTTATGTCTACTTTATACCTTTGAGCCAGTTAGGTTAACTTCTCATGCGCCTGTCGTGCCCTTCTGGTAGCATCTTTTGCCATAAACAGCAACACATCGGGTTCATATGTTTCTATCCGATCAAGAGCAAGGTTTCCATGAACTATCTCATCTAATTCAGCTCTCATCCTTACCACCTCTACCAATTTAGCCTTTAGCGCAAACTTTATTGTATTGTGAGTCGTCTGTAAGCTCCTATTCTCCTTGGTAGTACTGTGATCTCCAAGCCACGACTCTAAGTCTAGGACATCAAAGATATTTTGGCTGCTAGACGCCCCCTGTTGCTCTCTTCCTCTTGAGGCATGCTACTTTCTGCTCTAGGAATAGTTCTTCGCATAGTCAGATCTGACTCAGCATTTCTCAAAGGGTATGGGCCTCATAACATGAGAATTACTATGATCTACCAAAGGGTCTGGCATTGCCCTATACAGAGAACTCTAATTTGCTTGTGGAAATAGAATGAAAACCCCCTCAACACTAACTGATGTGCCCCATGATATGTCTCCAATTCCCACATTTTGTTGCTGCTGACTGTTAATTCCAATTGAACTTGTAGGATCATATAGGGCCAATCGTGAGTGGCACTGTAAGAGCTTTGGGTTGCCTTGAAGTAGAACCAACAGAGTTTCTGTGGTCCAAACTCCCATCAGCCTGCTTTCTACCTCTTCTCTCCACTCCACTAATCTCGCTCCAGTTGATATTCTTCCCACAAAGCCAGGTCCAGGGCTGATCGGGGACAAAATGCTCCCAGTGCTGACAGTCCACTCTGGGGTTTTCTCATTCCCATCCTGCAGTGGGCTAAATGGTGGTGCTATATGGCCACTCGGCCCCCCTCTCCCCTAGCGCTGCGGCGGAATTGACGCCGCAGCGAAGGGGTTAACAGATTGTCAGCCAGTTACTTGTTTATCAACCATCCTAAGAAAATCATGGGAAAATGCATGTCTACAGTGGATTTAAAAGACAGACGAATAGGTGTTAGGCAAACATCTGGCCTACGGAGTGCATGTTTATATACAGGGAAGTTAAGAACATACATCAAACGTAAGGAGTTATTTGCAAAATATATGCAGTATGATACATATTTCTTCAATTGTCAGGATAGCGAGGCACTCATTTTCACAGTATTTAGCTACAAGTGAAATTAAAATACATGTACGCCTACAGCATATTTACATACGATTTCAGGTCTCTAGGCGCAATGTGACTTCAACCCTTTTCCTACAGTGTCATCATATCTCGCATTACGTGCACGTTTAAAAACATAATAACATTAACCTAAACTGTGAATGTATATACAATATAATGGAAAACAAAAGCGCACAGTTTCTACAGTGTAATGGAGAGCATACGTTAGGCATTATGTGCACAATATAAACACAGTGTGATTGATTTCTCAATTATCTCCAGTAATACAGCAAGCTTTCCAGTGTTATGGGCAGAGTCAAGTTTTAGAAGGGACCCTAGGTGGTTAGAGCTGTCCCATTTGTCTTGCAGTTTCCTTCATCTCGTTCAACCCAGTCTGCACCGAGTTGAGCGTGTGGATCCATCTACACTCCTTATAATTCAAAACCCTTGAAAGAGAACCTCCTCTAGTATTGGGACTGATCTTCTCTATGACCCATCATCTTATATTCTTGGGGGAATGGTTGTGTGTCAAAAAATGTTCGACCATGGGTGCACCCTGCACCTTGCATCTTATTCTACTCATGTGCTGCAGGATTCTAGCTTTGACTTTTTGGGTGGTTTGTCCAACATATATTAGACCACAGGGGCAACGGATAGCGTATATCACGTGGGAACTATTACAGTTGGTAAAATGTGGTAGCTTGTACATTCTGTTGTTATGTGTAAACGTGTTTCCCTCATGGCATAGATCACACGCTTTGCATTGTCCACATTTGTGATGCCCGGTCACCGGTGGGAGGCCCAGGTGGCTCCTCAGGTCTGGCTGCTTTGGGGGTTCCAAAAATGCTCTGACAACAGTGTCCTTGATATTTCTGCCTTTTGCTGAAGGCGAAGATTGGGTCTCGGTTCGTATGTAACTCACTTGCGACCAGGTTCTAATATTTCTTCACAACCTTCTTTATGTCATTGCTCTTGGTATTGAATGTTGTTACGTAAACAATATTGTCTGACTCACTGGATTTCTCCTTGACCTCCAAAAGCTGGTAAGCTAGCGAAGGATGTGAGTAGCTATGACAAAAATAGAACTTATCCCTACCTGTCTGACGACTACTGCCAACAGGATAGCCAAGGCTTCTTCTCTAGAAGAAGCATACAGGGACCAAGGAGCTTCAATACAATTTTTGATTCTTCGGCAGGAAGTGGTTCAGATTCTGACTCCAATAGACCCTCCACCAGCCACCAGGGTAACCAGGGCCCTCATCTTTTAGGGGAAGGTTACCGCCAGTCAAATGGGGGAGGAGGGAAATCACTGAACTGGAAAAGACCAAAGGCAGGAACACACAGGAGGGACCGTCGTGTTTCCGCTTCTACCAACCGGAAACGCATGGGGAGATCTCCACACGAAGGCAATCTTACAAATGGTAGACACCCACAGAGAGAGCAGTAATACCACCCAGCTACCGAGTGAGCATACCCCAGCCACTATTGATCACACTACCAGCAAAATGTGATCAATGCCTTCAACAGAGCAATAGACGGGATCAGACGGACCTGATAATCAATTTGTCAGACCACACCAGGTCCCACGCTGAGAGAGATGTCCGTTCAAAGGGACTTTCATTTGTGCCGACTGTGATACAAGATTCATTCCAAGTGAAACTTGAGCTTCAGCGATTCTTCCGCAAGATCAGACTGAAATATTACTTCAATAAAAACACCTACAACCCGATGTCAGCAGCCACAGATTACAGACCTGCCTCCACGTTTACACCAAGAGCATATCTGATGAGGGTGAAAATACTGGCCTTCGAGAAAATCATTCCAAGAGCAATGACATAAAGAAGGTTGTGAAGAAATATTGGAACCTGATGGCAAGTGAATTACATACGAACCGAGACCCAATCTTCGCCTTCAAGAGAGGCAGAAATATCAAGGACACTGTTGTCAGAGCATTTTTGGAACCCCCAAAGCAGCCAGACCTGAGAAGCCACCTGGGTCTCCCACCGGTGACTGGGCATCACAAATGTGGACAATGCAAAGCGTGTGATCTATGCCATGAGGGAAACACATTTACACATAACAACAGAACGTACAAGCTACCACATTTTACCAACTATAATAGTTCCCACATGATATACGCTATCCGTTGCCCCTGCGGTCCAATATATGTTGGACAAACCATCCAAAAAGCCAAAGCTAGAAACCTGCAGCACATGAGTAGAATAAGATACAAGGTGCAGGGTGCACCCATGGTCGAACTTTTTTTGACACACAACCTTTCCCCCGAGAATATAAGTTGGTGGGTCATAGAGAAGATCAGTCCTAATACTAGAGGAGGTTCTCTTTCAAGGGTTTTGAATTATAAGGAGTGTAAAAGGATCCACTCGCTCAACTCGGTGCAGACTGGGTTGAACGAGATGGAGGAAACTGCAAGACAAATGGGACAGCTCTAACCACCTAGGGTCCCTTCTCAACCTTGACTCTGACCATAACACCGGACAGCTTACTGTATTAGTGGAGATACTTAAGAAATCAATAACACATTATATATTTATTCATTTTAAAGGTTTTATATAGCGCTGGCAAGACCCGAAAGTATGAGAGCGCTTTACATGAGTATCAGATCATAGTTACAGGTTACATCATTACAAAGGTTACACAGTTATTAGAGCATGGCAACATAGTTACTTGTAAGGTTGAGATAAACAATAAGCACAAATACTTAAGGGGAAGAGCAGGCGAGGGGAGAGATTCAGGTGGAGAGGGAGGTAGGAGCAGGGGAGGTAGACAGATAATGAAGGTGGGAAAGAGGAGGGGATGGATGAGAGACAGAGCATGGAAAGAGGAGAGGAAGGGTGACAGGGACACAAACCGGTAGACAAGTCAAAGCAACGTCCAAAGTCCAGTAAGCTGTGATCACTTCCCTATCTCTGTTGCGAGAGGCTCCCTTTATGCAGTGGACTCTCTCAGAGGGGTCTCTGAGACTCCAAGGCCTACATACTGGATCCTTCCCCAAAAAGGGGAGAGGGAGTGCTTTGGCAAGGGGTGCCGTACCATACCTCAGCTGTAAGTGGCTCCCATGGTGCAATGGACTCTCTCAGCGGGTTCGCTGAGACTCCAGAGTATACATTTTTTATCTTTCCCCAACAAGGGGAGAAGGAGTGCTTAGTCAAAGGGCACAAAGGACAGGGCGCTAGGCATAGTAGCAAGCAAGGGGAGAGATTCAGGGGAGAGGGGATAGGAGCTAGGGAAGTAGACAAAGAGAATAAAGAGTACTGAATGGGAACATATTTAATTAATGAGTTATTATATAGCACTGGCTAGACCCGACTGAATCAGGACGCTTTACATGAGGAACAATAATGTTGCAATTTACATCAGTTAAAAGTTACATAAGTACCAAGAAAAGCATTTAAAGAACATAGGGGACAAGGTGAAAGGAGCAATAAAAGGGTAAGGGGATAGGGTAAAGGGGAAGGAGGAAGATAGGACGTAGAGACGAGGGGAAAATCTGCCCAAGGTCCGCCTAACGGCAGGGGTGCACATAATGCCTAATGGACTGCTCTCCATTGCACTTTAGAAACTGTGCACTTACGTTATCCATTACACTCTATATGCATTCACAATTTAGGTTAATATGACCTTGTAGCTGATGATAACACTGGAAAGCTAATGTAATGCTGGAGACTATTATCACACTGCACATATTGTGCACATAATGCCTAATGTATGCTCTCCATTACACTGTAGTAACTGAACACTTTTGTTTTCCAATATATAGGATATAAATTCACAATTTAGGTTATTGTGATTATGTTTTTAAACATGCACGTAATGCGAGATATGATAACACTATGGGAAAAGGTTTGAAGTCACAATGCGCCTAGAGACCTGAAATCGTATGTAAATCTGCTGTAGGTGTGCATGTATTTAATTTCACTTGGAGCTAAATACTGTGAAAACGAGTGCCTCGCTATCCTGGCGATTGAAGAAATATGTATTAAACTGCATATATAGTGCAAATAACTCCTTACGTTCGACGTATGTTCTTAACTTCACTGCATATAAACATGCACTCTGTAGGTCGATGTTTACCTAAGGCCTACTTGTCTGTCTTTTAACCCCTTGGCTGTGGGGGTAATTCCCCCGTTGTGCTGGGGGGCACGCACGTCACCCCGGTGCTCAAAGGAGCCCCTTGACCTGAATCGACGCCTCCCTTTTATTAAACAGCTACTGCCCATTATGCAGGCT
>NW_028251211.1:0-50641 GCF_964263255.1 Lissotriton vulgaris
AAGTACATTGTGACTGTTTGGGGGTGCTGGATTCTCCTGCGGGTAAGTGTACATTTGTACTACATGATGGATGTGAGGTTGTATGCATACATTTCCATTTCACTGTTTCCGGCTCTGTCAGATGTAGTGGGCATGTTTCTGTGAATGTGCAGAATCAGTTGTGTCCTCTGTTCTGCAGTGTCAGATATGCGTGTTGTGCCACATTGTCATCCATGTGGGTGTGATGTTCGGGCTGTGTGTGTATGTTGGAGTGTGCCAAGGGGATCTGGGGCATGATTCAGGGTGTTTGTGGGTATGAAGTATGCTACGCCTCATTGTGCATGTATGCCATTGTGCCCATCTCCCCCGTTCCTTCAGTCCCTGTTCTTTGCACTCCCTGTTGATGTTGTGTCTGGTCCTCTCGAGCTGTGTCCGTACTCCCTACTCCTTGCACTGTCTCCACACTGATAACTGTGGCCTGGGTTTCCTCCAGCTCATCCGGTGGTGCTGGACTGCCACCTCCTGTCGCCATTGTTGTCTTCCTGTTAGAAGCGGGTTGGTGCCTGATTTAGGTAGTCACTTCATGCCATCAGGTATTGGCCTCCTGGATTGGCCTACTCAGCACTCCCACTGCAACCCAGGTGGTCTGCTAGTGGGTCAGTTGCTGGTAGTGTTCTGTCACCTCAGTGACGCTGGTCTTGTTTTCCTGCGGTTTTCACCCTGTCTTCCTCTCCCTCTTCTCCTTGGCCGTCCCCAACCTCGTTGTTCCTTGCTGGTAGTCTGTGGGGTCTGTGAGGTTCGAGTTGGCCTCCGCGCAGGGTCAGGGTGCATCCATGTTGCTATGTGCTTTGTCTTGTCTCTGGTGCATATTTTCTGTGGTTTTTATGATGCATTGTCCCACCAGACATGTGGGATTTGCAGGCCTGTGGCTGATTTTTGCAACTTTTTGTACTGTGTTTGGCCTCATCGCATGTTTTTAGGAGTTTGCGTATCGCATTTTATTTACATAGCCCTGATTTTCCCGCAGACATTTATCATGTTATCTGGTGTCTATCGCATGCTACCACCGCGTTGTGAATTCCACGTTGACACTGGGTTATTTTCCCACGATACGATGCGATGTTGAAAGTTGCGGTAGTAATCACATGTTCTTGTGAATATACCCCTGCTTGTTTTATTACTTGCAGGGTTTTTTGGTGGTAAAGTTTGTTTTGAACAGTGCATGATATTCGCATTTAGCAAAGTTTTTCTCTGCATAGCCATATCATTTCCAATCATTATTCTACTGCACACAACTGAAACACGTGAGCAAAGCTTTTGACTGCAGTACCGCAGGCACCTTTGTTAAGACAAGCAATGGCAATGCCAATAGGTCTGACTTGTTATTTATGTGGTATCTAGTACTTGTTAGTTTTGTTGAAGACATTATCAATAGAGAAGGATCTTTCAATGTATTTTTTCTTTGCACAATGTATTTCAACTGTACCTAACAGACACCTACTTACTATATGTAAACAATTATAATAAAATAGAATACTTTGTGCTAGTTTTTTTTAGCTATTCCAAAAGTGGGTTTGAAGTGTTTGTTACTAGGTATTGACAATGATAAAACTGTTGATTAGTTTGTTTAGTGTTAATAATATTGAGATAAAGAGTAGTTATAGGGAGACTGTTAATATGTTAGCAATATATTATTGTAAAGTCTATTGGGATTTTTCTTCAAATATTTTTTAAAAAGCACCAAGGGGCCCAGGCAATCATATAACAGCTGAGACTATAAAACCTTGTCCAGCCAACACCAATCACCCATTTTAGACAATGCAACCCATGATTACTTTGTTTCCTTAACTGGTTCAGTGCCATTGTGCTATCAGAGTTGTAAACATTTTTGTCTGAGAATAGGTCAGGCACAATAAATTAATTGTTACTCACTCTCGTCTGAAAGACTAATACATTGGTGTTCAAACTGGAACTTCTTGTACTGCATCAGTTTGCTGGATTTCAGGGTGATCAATTTAGCCCCATATTCACTACTACATAACTTCAAAGTCTGTAATCATTCAAGCTGACAGTACAACTCTGTATTACTTGACCATTAACAGTGGGAAAAAAGTAAAGGATCTGCTTGAAGTAACTGAAATATCTGTGCATTGGTGTATTGCTTTGCATATCTTAGCAGTAGTAGCTCATATTACAGCTGTTAAGATAAAACTGATAACTGAAGAAAATTGTAAGCGATACATAAAAAGAAGTCAATTTTAAGAAATGAATTGCTGTTCCTCGTGAAAACATTTGATGTGATCTGCCTTCAGGAAACTTGGGCTACTGAGAACAATTACCACTTGGACGGCAAAAAAACTTTTTTTGTACCAGCAACCCTGTCCAGGTCAGGGAGAGCAAAGGGGTGGCTTATCACGTTTGTTTCCTTAGCGGTCTTGATATTGCATTATCTGTGCTTCATGCCTCACCCAATGTACAAGCGATGTCGCTGTTGAGTGGCAATTGTAGACTTCTGTTGGTACATTTTTACAACACAGGAGCGTCAGTTGAGGGTGAGGATAACATAACACAGTTGGGGGTAGTATTACGGGGTTGTACTATGAATGCTTAGAACTGTCACCATATCTTTTTAACAGGGGATTTTAATATCCATGCGTGGGGATATTAGAAAGGGAGGAGTGGAAGCCATGGGTTGTGCACGTCAATCGGGACTGCAGTTGGAGCAAACCACTCAGGATAGCGAGCTTCATTCCTTTTTGCTTGAATTTGACCTAACATCAGTTGTGCACAAGTTGCCCCCAGGGAAAACTGACTTCGTCCCACCTTTCAAGGGTAGAGGGTGCAAAACCTTTATAGATTTTACCTTTGTATCTACCATTTTCTTTACTTTAGTCACAGACTATCTTATTCAGACAAGAGAATTTAGTGACCATAACCCCATTTGCATCACCAAAGGCTGGCCTGAGTACGTGGATGTTCTGAAGGGGACTGGGATGGAGCCCATCTCATAGTGGCTGAGGTAGGGAGGAGTGTAAAATGGGGATGCATAGCACCAGAATAATTTCATGAGTCCCTTACACATCAGTGCTGCAGGGAGCTTGCTACCAGTCTCAATAGCGAGGCCGGTGCCTTAGACATTTTGGGTGCTTTCAACACAATGTCCACCATCATCCAGGAGCTACTGTGTGCCTGGGACAGAGAAAGTGAGCCCGCAGGCCCAAGATGGTTTCATTCAGCATGCTCTCGGGCTTCTCGGAAAGTGAGACAGGCTCTGGGGGACAAGCCCCATGATATGGTGGTGGTAAAAGGTCTTCTTAGAGCATACAAGGCTGTGTTAGCAACCCACAAGTCCCACCTTGAAGGACCAGGCCTGGTCAGATCTAGTGGAGGCAAGTACTTTGCAAAATAGTTCTAAGTTTTGTGCTAATAATAACAGCCCTTTTCTCTCAGCAGAGAGAGCTCATCTATTGAACGCTCATATTACGGAGGATGATTGGGTTCATCATTTTGAGGGTATCTTCCAGCCAGACTCCATGCCTATCGAGAGGCAAAATAAGGTGGTAGGCAAGATGGACCTCATCTTCTCCGAATTGGAGGTTAGAGCAGGCATACTAGGCCTGACAAAGAGAAAAGCCCCTGGGTCAGATGGGATCCCGCGTTATCTTTATATCACCCATATAGACACCTGGGCTCCCGCTCTCACCACTGTTATTAATGCCCCAGTCCGGGCTGGCCACCCTGATTCGTGGGCCTATCAACCATAGTCCCAATATTTAGAAAGGGTGAACGGGAAAGCACATTATGTTATAGGCCCATCTCCCTCTTGGATTCCGTGTTGAAGGTGGTGGGTTGCATGATTCTTGATAGATTGGCATCTTGGGTGGATGAAAGTAATTTTTTCTCCGAGATGGAATATGGGTTTTGCCCTGGTCGTTCCACTGTAGAGCAGTGTCTTAATCTGTATATTGTCCTGAATGAGTACACTGTGGCTTGCCCCTGTCCCATTTACCTAGCTTTTATGGACCTGCCATCAGCTTTTGACTGTGTGAACAGATCCAAGCTTTGGCAGCTGATGGCATCCGCTGGCATTGATAATAACATCATATGCTTTCTGAGGGATCTCCATCGAGACATCAAGGCAGTAGTACGCTACTCAAAGGACCTGAAAGTGTCCCGTCATTTCAATATCAAGAGGGGGTGCGCCAGGAGTATATCCTCACACCCTTCCTTTTTAATTTATGTATTATTCCTTAGAGAAGGTTATTTTAGACATAAAAGCAGACACCCCTTAGGTAGGCAAGTGCAGCCTCCTGGTCCTCTTAAATGCAGACGATGCAGTCCTCCTGGCGAGGACTGCAAGCGGCTTACAACTGCTTCTCAATTACTTTGTCTCTTTTATGGAGGAGCTGGACTTATCAGTGAATCACTCTAAGTCATACATCATGCAAGTGGGCCCAGGCAAGGCGAAGGCAAGCAGGCCATTTTTAAATTAGGAGGCTCACCGATACCTAGAACTAATGTGTTCTCCTACCTGGGAGTAGTCTTTGACGACTCATAAGCTGGTGCCCCCTGATTAACCGCAAGAAAGGGGACCTATTGAAAGCATCATGAGCCATTTTTAATTTTGCCAACAGAGTGGGAGGGAAGCCAAAAGGCGCCCTGCTGAAGATTTACCAAGCAAAATGTGTCTCTAAGGTTAGGTATGGAGTGACATATGGGGCCATATTGAACTTGGGGCTGTGCAGAGAACAGAGAACCATTTTTTGCAAAGAGTTCTGTCTTTCCCATAATGTATTCCATCTTATGTTGTTCACGAGAAATTGGGGATGCCTTTCCTCGCTGACGATTTAGCTATTTGTCCTTTGTGGCTCAAAATTTGGTTGAAGCAGGAGAATACCCTTAGTAAAGACATCATTCAGGATTGTCTCACACTTGATCCTTCCTCCCGTATCCTATGGCTCCAATATATCAGAGTTGGCCTTGCCAGGCTAGGAAGAGCTGATCTTTACACAAACCTAGAGGGTACTTGTAAATGGGACCTCGCTTGAGCAAAGGAGGGTTTTTTCAGAAACTGTCACTGTGACAGAGAGGAGAAAGAGCTGTCTAAACTGAGTGTGCAAAAATTTGTCATATTGAAAAATGTGCATACCATTAAGCCTTAACTTTTAGGGCTCAAGAGTACCTATGACCGGTACCTATTGACGATGTTCCGGCTCAACCTCTCCCACTACTTATTGGCACACCCCCAAAGCTCCCTCAGAGGTCAGTGCCTCATGTCCTGTGGTTGCGCCGACGAGTCTCCTCAGGACATTATTTTTTTACAACTTTTATCCTGCAATACTGTTTTGGAAACTCTTTGTTTTTTATGGGAAACATTTAGACTCAGGAAAACCTATAACTAATATTTGTATTGCACATCATGTATTTTACTTTGTGTCTTGATTATTCGGATTGTAGCATATCTGTGATTTTATAACTTGTATGGTACATTTTAGGCTGTTTTGACTTATATGGTTTTATATTTAAAGGTAAATAAAGATTTTGATGATGATGAGTTGGACAGTCATAAAATATTAAGTATGACCTCTCAGCAGTGGTGCTCCTGGCTTATCCATATGATTGATGAATAAAACTTTAAGCAGGCACAGACCATAAAGATTAAAAGCCAGGTCCCATCATTTCTCCTCAACACCAGGTCTTTCAAATATTGCAATTGTTTTTTAAAAATACCAGCATCACACATTTTCATTTTCAGGGTTCATCTGAACAGACAGAGACTTACAGTAAGATGTGTCCATGCAGAACAGAGTTTTATCACGGATGCATGAAACAAGATATTTCATTTCATAGTCTGTGGTAATTTTAATCGCATAGCTTGAGGATTCTCAATTTGTTTAATGGTAAATTGACCAGAAATCATGGCTAACACCTTAGAAACCCCCTTAAGAGGAAAATTCTTTGTGAATAAACAAACTTTTTACCTACTGTTCATCTACAGTGTACCTGAATGCTGGAAATCTTTTTCTGTCATCATATAGCTTGTAACCAGCTTTGGCTTTTTCTAAGATACTTTGTTCAAACCTTTACAATTCTCTGGAGTTCTGTTATGAATTTGTGTACTGATGGAACAGATGCAGGAGAATGTTAATATGAGGGCAATATTCTAGGATGATATCCATACACAAAATGGAGATGTGACAGTTCTGCGGCAGACTGTTCAGCATTATTATAGCGTGTCAGGAACTCAGATTCAGTAATTTTCTAAACATCCACAGGAGCAGAATGACGACTATATCCCAATGCCTTCCATAGAACTCCTCCAATCTCCACCAGTAATTAGTAGAGACTTGAAATGCTCCCAGGGGGTAAGGGGATGGGGAGAGAAAAGAAGAGACTGCTGCGTCCTCTCTTATAGGCTCTTCTCAAGGATTAGTCTTCTCTACTTCCCTTCTTATGGTGTGATATCAATGAGAAATATTTGAACTTTAAATAAACAATATAATACATTTTAATCTATACAACTCTATCTAATGTTAACAGGCATGATTATATGTATATAATTTACTAACTTAAAACATTAACGTACCCTATAGGACTAAAGCTTTAGCCTCTCTCCTATGTCTTTTGAATATTGAATGTTCTTTTCCAAATAACAATATAATACATTTTAATCTATACAACTCTATCTAATGTTAACAGGCATGATTATATGTATATAATTTACTAACTTAAAACATTAACGTACCCTATAGGACTAAAGCTTTAGCCTCTCTCCTATGTCTTTTGAATATTGAATGTTCTTTTCCAAATAGGCTTTGGCGAAGATTCTAGTTGGCAACCAAGTTCTATGTACCATATTGTAGTTTGCTGTTATGTAAATGATTCACACATTCCTAATTATCAAATTGTGTGTGTGTGCGTTTGTGTGTGTGTATATCTATATATCTATATATCTATCTATATATATATATATATATATATATATATATATATACATATATATATATATATATATATATATATATATATATATATATATATATATACAGCTGCAGTCTTACACCACACCACCACCGTGATAGCAGAGATAGCAAAGATCATGCAAATCCAAACGTATTATCTTCGGCAAAGAAGAGTCACCAAATCTGACGCGTTTCGGGCGTCTGCCCTTGCTCACAGATCGTCAGGTAATGAACCATACACCTTTTAAGTACGTTTCTTTACACAGTTCTTTTCTAATTGCATTGCTTTAAAAAAAAGCTACACCATGTGATGAAAGAAAGCAAGGACACAGTACAAGCTATGGACATATATAGTCTGTTTTCCAAACAATTTTAAAATCCTCATCAATGTGTTAAAATTAGATAGATTAAAATTCTAAAATTAATACTGAGTCCATATTATTTACAAATCTCTGAGATGTGATATATTTTGAATCAATATTGTGCTGCTAAATAAATATATTTTTATAAAAGCATAAATGCAATAACCGACCAGAGTACTGTGCAGGTTGACATAAATGTCATATGTGCAAAACAAGCATTGTACACATTAGTGCAAATTTCGCAAATAAAGTGCAAGTATGAACTGTGCAAATAATGCAATCGTTTGTAAACCAAGGAAATATGTGCAAACTCACAAAGATATAGACCTCAGTTCATAAGAATCATAAAAAAGGCTTATCAAATTTCTCAGATAAAGTGCAAGTATGTACTTTGCAAATAATTCAGTCGTTTGTAAACCAAGGAAATATGTGCAAAATTGCCAAGATATAAACCTTAGTTCATAAGAGTCATAAAAAAGCTTATCACAGTAATAGCTGGTATCTCTGCATGAATGCATTGACGGTCACAAATATAGTAGCAGCAACATAAGGATATTGAGATTTTTCCCAAAAACTCAGGATATTGAAAAATAAATGAGTAAAGAACCACAGCATGATGGGGAATTACAAACTAGGAAGACAAAAAACAAATATGCGTGCCAGAGTGTCTATGTCCTGGGAAAAGTGCAAAATAGAGTAAGTCCTATTATACAGAATGAAAAGAATCTTGTGTATAAGAAAACCTTGAAAATATGAAAGAATAGGTGTAATATGAAGGCGAAATTCAGAAAGTTTAACTGGCAAGAGAGGCAGGAAAGACGGAACATTCCACTAAAATTGAATCGAGAAAAAAAGAAGAATATAGTGGTTATAGAAATACATGTAAATCTTCTGTGGTATTCAACCCATTGGGGAACCTGCTGTCTAGTTCTAAGATCACCTGTGACTCCAGTATCCTTAGCATTCTGTCTCTATCACCGCCTCTTCGTGGTTTAGGAACCGAGGCGATGACATAATATTCAAGGCACTGTAAATTATTATTGTGGATGGCTTTAAAGTGCCTGGCCACCGGGTATGTGCCATCATTGTTAACGATGGCATGCAAATGCTGGAGAATCCTGGCATGCACCTGTAGCTGGTACTGCCCACATATCTAAGACCACAGGTGCATGTCAGGACATAGACAGCGAAATCAGTCTTGCAGGTGAATGAACCCTTAATGTTTGTCATAACTGGACTGAATGGTGTTGAATACTGGGTGGTGTTTTCCCCAAATTTACATGCCCTGCAAGTAGAGCATCGTTTAAATCCCCGCCGGGATTTTAACCATTCTTCTTTTTTCCCAAGCTCAGGGAATTCATGGCTAATTTGAGATCTTAAGGAGCGTCCCCTCTTATAGGTAATGGTGGGGCTATCTGGGAGTCTAGGTGCCAGGACTAGATCAGTCTTTAAAACCGGCCATCTTTGATTAATGATAGATCTGACTTGCCTGGCCTGTTTGCTGTAGTTGGCAATTAGCCTGGGGGCTTGGTCAACCATATTAGTTTCAACTTCAGAAGAACTACTTCGAGTGGAAGATAGCAGTGACTCACGAGTTCTAGCATTAGTTTTTTGAATTGCTGACTTCAAGATGGATTCCCTATATCCCCTACGTCTGAACCTATCCAAGGCCTCATTAGTACAGATAGCCAGATCGATGTCTGTGCTACAGATTCTCTTTAGTCTGAGCAACTCCCCGAAAGGAATGTTATCAATTATATGTCGTGGATGGGCACTATTGGCATGCAAGATGTTATTGCCAGCAGTGCTCTTTCTGTGGAGTTAAGTTGCTAGAAAACCATTGTGGATGAATATTTTGACATCAAGGAATTCGGCTTCAGAGTTACTAGTGTTGGAAGTGAATTTTAAATTCTCCTGGTTGACATTAATAGATAGAAGGAAGTTGTTTGCACTTTCATAATCACCCCTCCATAAAACAAAAACATCATCTATATAACGCATCCACTGAACCACATGCTTATCAAAGGTTGCTCCATGTGTACGCCTGAGGACCTGTTCCTCCCACCAGCCAACGTAAAGACATGCGCAGCTGAGGGAGAAACAGGCCCCCATAGCAACACCGCATTTCTGGATATATATATCGTTGTCAAATGAAAAATAAATTGTTGTTAAGACATCACGTTGTGAGTTCAATTATCATTTTGTTATGATTATAACAGTTAATAGGTCTTTTTCCAAGAAAGTGCTCCAAAGCCATATATATTCCCTGAAAAACCATAAGTTTCAGAGACGTTATAGTTAGAAATTAGCATTTAAAAAATCTTTGAAATTCACTGAAAAACCCTAAGTTTCAGAGATGTTATAGTTAGAAATTAGCATTTAAAAAACCTTAGAAATTCACAGAAAAAAACCATAGGTTTCAGGTGTGTTATAGTTAGCTGGACATTTCACTTGCACAAAACCATAGAAATTCCTCCGTTATAGTCAGTTCTGCTAACTATAACTCCCGCTCCCGCAATACACTGCTGATAATGTCACATATTATATCATTCATGACATGGTCAGTGACATCACTAATGACATCACTGATGACATCTCGAATGACATCACTGATGACATCATCCAGTGAATGTGGTTTAGTTTGAAATTTAAATATGTATTATATATATATATATATATATATATATATATATATATATATATACCAATCTGTATTGAAGATTGAGTGGATATATAACAGTCTGGATGGAGGATTTAGTATCTGTCTGACAAGCTGTTTAAGTGAGTAGTTAAAAGTGTCTCACTTAATACATGGATTAGTAACTAAACTATGTGAATGTGTGCACTGTCTCTGTTGTTGTATAACATGTGGCATCAGTTGGTCACTAACTACATGAGTGTGTATATTAGTTATTGATTAGTGGAGAAGCGTGGCTCAGTGGTTAGAGGCGGCAGACCCGGAAGCTGAGATCGGCCATGGACCAGGGTTCCATTCCCCGCCTCGGCGGGTCTTGGGCTCAAAATTCGACGGTGTTGACAATTCTCGCTCCGGTGCCTACTTGACTCACGGGGTCACACTCTGTGACTCTGGGCAATAGCTTGCTTAATCTCCACTACGGCCCCTCGCAGCGGGATGCCTGGCTTTCACCTTGTGGATACCCGGCCGGGGTATCTCACAGGGGAATACCAGGACGGGTTCCGTATGCAAGCGCCTTGAGACCCCTGGGTTAAAGTGTTGCGCTATATAAATCGAAACACATTTACATTTACATTAGTTGGGGGAGTATTTGTATGGGACACTGAGTATGTGTGTGGTTGGATAAGGTGTGTCTAACTCTATGCATAGTTGTGTGAATGGTTGATTGACTAGGTTTATAGGTTTAAGAGTGCCTGTGGAAACAGTTGCTTGGGTGACTGAGTGTATTTATGTGTGTGTTTGTGAGCGAATATATGTTTTAGTTGTACATTTTCAACAAAGTAAAAAAATACAAGCCATTGTATGTGAGAGTTGGTGTATATAAATAAGTATATGTAAGAGTCAGCGGTTGTGAGTGTAACTATATGAATGAGTATATAATGAGTATATAATTGTAATGGTGATTTTTTAACATATTAACTATGAGTTACTATGTGTTTGAATAAATGAGGTGTTGTGTGTATAATTGTGTAAGTGAGTAAATGTAAGTGTGATTAATTGTTTTCATGAGTGAGTAGGATGACTGCATAACCGACTAAGCTGACTGCTGATGTGTCAATGTCTATATATGTGTATAAGTTCATTTGATAGTGTTCTATTAATTAGTGACTGCATGTATAAGTGATTCTGCTGTTGAATGGGTAGTTGTGTGTATAGACTTAGAAATCAGAGAGTGGGTATGTAGTAACTGGTATTGGCGTGTCAAAGGTTTCAAATATGGTATTTTACAGTGAGTGATGAAAGGTTATACTAGTGTATGATGAGGTGCATCAGATTGTCACGTGGATGATGTCATCAGAGATGTCATCAGTGATGTCATCAGTGATGTCAATGACCATGTCATGAATGATGTAATATGTGACATCTTAACAAAAAATAGGGGGGAGGTAGAGAGAAAAAGGCATAGGCTCACCCTCCAGAAATTTATAAATCACAAACGATCCCAGTATCCCACCTATGCGTGCGTCTCTGGCTCGGAGACGCACGCATAGGTGTACAAAAGGGAAGTATCCTGTTAGCAAATTGCTGGGATACTGAACCCCTCCGAGTCCATGGGGCGCAACTAGGCCCTACCACATGAACCACGTGATTCATTTGGTTACGTTGGTACTGGATGCATGCATTAATTTTTGTTGCAGTATTTTTTCACTATTAGCTTATTGTGGCATCTTTTAGGAGTGGCGAACACAGGGCTGGTCCCTGTGTAGTCCTGAGGAAGTGCTTGGGGGATGCACAAAACATGTTGACAGACAGGGGTTGATAGGTACACCTAAACACATTGTCACTTGGGTATCCTAATTCTTCTACCCCGGTTTTAACTCTACCACCTGGAAGCAAGAATAAACTATTTAAAGCTTACTAGGCAGGTAATTTTAACTATTTACACACACCCCACTCCATCACATCACAACACTCGCACCACACATAGTCAAAAATTATAAGTGCTCCTACGTAATTCGCAAGTCGCAGCATGCCCCAGTCCGCAGCGGACTGGGATGGCCCCTATGATGAAGCATGTCACCGTGGGGCAACCCTGGTGAGTGAGGGGACAACAAGAAAAAGAGCAACACTCTTTTTTCTATTACTATACACACTATTCCAACTCCAGTGGGTGTTGCGAATAGGGCTATAGTCAGTAGCTAGGCTCTTGATCTCTGCTTCTCAGAGATCGTTTGTGATTTGTAATATGTGACATCATCAGCAGTGCATTGCAGGTGCGCGAGTTGCAGTTAGCAGAACTAACTATAACGGTGGAATTTCTATGGTTTTGCATGAGTGAAATGTCCATCTAGCTTTAACACCCCTGAAACCTATGGTTTTTTCTGTGAATTTCTAAGGTTTCTTAAATGCTAATTTCTAACTATAACATCTCTGAAACCTATGTTGTTTTCTGTGAATTTCAAAGCTTTATTAAATGCTAATTTCTAACTATAACATTTCTCTGAAACCTATGGTTTTTTTCAGTGAAATTCAAAGCTTTTTTAACTGCTATTTTTAAAGTGTAATAGTAGTTATACCTATTTTTTGAACTCTTTTGTTACATTTTTTTAACTGTTTATTTATAAATATTTTACTAATTAAGGGCATTATATATTTTTTCTGAAAATTGCAAACAAAATTCAAAAAATTTCAAACTGAAATATTGTTTAATTTTTTTGTTTTCTTTTTTTCTTTTAATATATTTATATTATTTTCCAATTTTTTTCGGAGTCACACACCCAAAGCGTACACATCACGGTGGGTGCATCGATTCTAGCTGCCATTTTTGAATAGTCATGAAGGATCCACATACGGTGTGCAACGGCTGCCTGTTTTTCACATGCGCATTAAGATTTGCAGCGCTTGCGCCGTGGCGGGTCCCGCGTGATGTCATACACCTGCTGGGGTGCGCTGGATGCGCGACTCCCGCAAAAAATGTTATTTTCTAAAATTATATGTATGTGTCTTTAATATACTTATTAGGGCAAGAGATTATCTAAGATATTCATAAAAATAATATATTTGTACTTAGAATACAATTATATTATTTTTAAATATATTTTCGCGAAGTCGCGTCAGGTGCAGGCTTTGTAAGGGCAGTGTGCATTGATCCCATGTGACCTCCAAAAAAAAGATTTCATTGGTTCATAACATTTACCACTGTAACTATTGAAGAACCCCACCCGCTTTAATCATTCTTGCTGGAGCATCTTTAGAGAGACATCTCTTTTCCTACAAGAACCCTTTTTGCTTGTTTTTTCTTTGTGTTTTTAAAAAAAATCAAACAAAATGGCATATGGACAGCAGCAGCAGCAGGAGGTAGTATCTTCTGAAGCAGAATTCTTGCAGGAAGCACCACATCCACAGAGGCTGAAATCTGTTGTATGGACATTCTTCTCTTTTCCACTTGAAGAGAAGAAAGTAAATGCGAAAAAGGTGATGTGCAAAATTTGTGACCGAGTCCTGTCAAGAGGCAGTGAAAAAAATACTCTTGTGGCACTGCTTCTATATACAAGCATCTCCTGACCACACGTCCTCTCTATCTTGCTTGGGAGGAAATGAGGCGAGCTGCTTTAAACCCCTCACCTGCTGTGGAAAGTAGATCTGGAGCGTCCTCAGGAACACCTGCAATGGACATTAGGCCAGAATTCCCTTTTTTCGAGCAACACTGCGTGAAGTGTCAGAAACTTATATGCTTCGGTGAGCAGTCGGTGGATGCAGTTTGTGCTGCGCAACTCTATCATCGTTGTTATTTTGTTGTTGTTGTTGTTTTTTGAATGATAAGTAGTTCCAAAAGTTTCCTGTTTTCTTCGTTCTTCTTTTGTTCATTTTTTGAAAAAACATCAAAAAAATACAAAATTGTTCAAAACAATAAAGAAAAATTCAAAAGAAAAAAGAAGAAAAAAAAGTTACTATCAGAACTACCTTATCTGGTTAAAGAAAGAACTATAATTTCAAGGTAATGTGTGAAAGTTTGGTTGAATATATGTATACAGCATGATTGACTGAAAGAATACATTAGTAGTGTATGGTGAATTTATAGGTGAAGATGTATGAGGATGTACTGTATCTTAAACTGCAAGCTCTTTAGCTGCACTGCACTGTGGCACTCCGGAAGCACAGAGATGTGGCATATGTATATGAATATGTTGCAACTCTGTGCTTCCCTCTGCACTGCTGCACAAATTGCAGCCATGCAGTGATACAGGCCACCTTGCACCATGGTGCAAGGATGTCTGTATCGTGCGGAGATTGTTTTTGTGCAGGAGCCCTGCACAAAAACAATCAGTAAAGGCATTTTCCTCTTTCAAAGTATGCTGTGGAATGTAGCATGCATTGAAAGAGGAAAGAATGAGAAGAAATAAACACAATTCTCCTTGTTGCGCCTTGCTACACCAACTCTAGGATGGCGCAGCATTCACACACACCTCCAGATTTACGATTTCTCATTAATCTGGAGATGTGTCTTGTTCTATGGGTGTTGTGTGGGAACACCCACAGCAACACCTATGGAACGCCCCTTCAATGCAAAGTTCTGTGTATGAAGGGGTCGTATTTACAAGGAGAGGAAAAACCATGCAGGGTGGCTTTTCCTCTCCTTGTAAATATGAAGGAGTGCCTGGCAACATTACTACGTTGCAAAAGTGACGCACTGGTGGCACAGGGTGCTTGTAAATCTGCCCCATAAGTGCTTAGGTATTGGCAGACTAATACAATATGAACATAGTGCCGGATGTGTGATTGAAGAATTGCATGAGACTGACAGGAGGTATCCTACACTGCATGAGTACTACTTCAGTATTTAATAGAGTGGACCAATAGTATGTATCTGCTTAGAGATTTGTAGGGATTAGGCACAGCATATTTTATGTGTACTTGTGTTGGTGTCTAGGTCATTTTGTAAGAATACCACTAGTAACTGGAATGATGACAGTGCTGCAAACAGAGTGAACACTTTATAAGTGCTTAAGTATTGGTAGAGTGATAGGACAAGTAGATAGTGGTAGATAAGTGATTAAAGAAGTGCATGAGACAGACTGGACAATTCCTACCCCGTGAGAGTACTAACTGGGTATTTAGAAGAGTGTATCAATAGTATGTAGCTAGTTAGAGGTCTGCTTGCATAGTGCACAAAATATTATAGCTGTACTTGTGTTAGTAAGTTCATGACTAGTAACTAGAATAATTACAGTATTACAAACAGTGTATGGTGAATTTATAAGTGCTTAGGTATTGGTGGAGTAATATGATAAGTATATAGTGCTGGATGGGTGATTAGAGAAAGGCATTGGAGAGAGAGGAGGATTCCTACACTGCATTGATACTAACTGGGTATTAAGAAGAGTGTATCAATAGTTTGTAGCTGGTTAGTGGTGTGCATGCATAGGTACAAATTATTGTACCTGCACTTGTGTTAGTGACTATGCCATTCCTTAAGTATATGACTAGTAACTGGAGTAATTTCAGTGTTGCAAAGAAAGTGGGTGCAGAATTTATAAGTGCTGAGGTATTGGTGCAGTGATAGGATACATAGATAGTGCTAGATGGGTCAATGAAGAAATGTATGGGAGAGACAAAAGTATTCCTAGACTGCATAGGTTCTAATGGGTTTTTAGAAGAGCGTATCAGTAGTATGTAACTGGTTAGAGGTCTGCATACATAGTGCAGAGAATATTGTAACTTTACTAGTATTGATGTGTCTGTGGTTTCGAGAATGGTAGCCTGTATTTTAGGGTGTGCGGAGGTGCATCAGATGATCACATGGATGATGTCATCAGTGATGTCATTTTTGATGTCATCAGTAATGTCATCAGTGATGTGACTGACCATGTCATGAGTGATGTAATATGTGATGTCATCAGCAGTGCATTTCTGGGGTGCAAGTTATAGTTAGCACAACTAACTATACGGACGAATTTCTCTTGTTTTGTACGAGTGAAATGTCCAACTAACTATGATGTTCATGAAACCTGTGTTTTTTTCAGTGAATTTCTGATATTTGTTAAATGCTAATTTCTAACTATAATGTCCCTTAAAATTTAGTTTTTTCAGTGAATTTTATATATGTGTAATTAATCTCCTCTAACTCTTACAAGGAATGAATCAGCACTCAGGTTGTAGTTTGGAAGTATTTAATCTGCAAAGGACGTGATCCACGCGTTTTGGCTCGTCCGAACCTTGATAACGATACAAGACGTCATTGTAGCATCCTTATTTAAATATAAAAATGCCTAAAGTTGCCAACATTACCAAAGGACTACATATTACTTTAATTAAAAAAGCTGGCGGCCATGTTGGCCCGGTCATGATGTGAAAATTCAGAAATTGATACAATAAAGAAAAGAAAACAAGTTTCAATTTGCACACAATGTCATTTCAGCATATCTTGCGTGACCGCCATACCTGTATGTTCGTCAACGTGACTTATTCATAATAAACATGCTTAGGATTGCAAACATCAACATAAACTATGGACTACACATTACTTTAAAGTGAAAGGCTATCGGACATATTAATCTGGGCATGTTGCGTATTATAATGGTTCTTACACGAAAGAAAAGAAAAAAAAGGGGTGTTAACATACACACACTATTCTTAAATAAAGCTCTAGTGATTATAGTTCCATTGCATACACATCTCATTTGAGATGTCATGAGTGATGTAGCTGACCATGTCATGAATGATGTAATGTCTGAGGTCATTAGCAGTACATTGCAGGGGTGTAAGTTATAGTTACCTCAAGTAACTATAACTGCTGAATGTCACTGATTGTGTATGAGTGAAATCTGAGTCTGACTATAACGTCCCTGTAATCTTTGTTTTTTTTCAGCAAATTTCTAGTTTTTTTAACGTTAGGTAAGATGCATATCACAATGGATGGTGGAGAAATGGAAGCAGGGCCTGGCATTGTGCTGCCCTCACCCAAGCTTGCTGCTCCTGCCCTCCCTCCTCCCAGCCATCCGTTGTCCAAGTCCATTTCTCTGCTCCCTTATTACAGCCCTGTGTGGCCGTTGTTCTGCCACTGGCCTTCCCGCCTTCACTGAACAGTTAGCTTACTGCCCCATCCACCTCCTCCCTATCCTCTGTTATTTGAATCCATGAACTAGCCTCCTCTCTCCTGCCATGCATGGTCTGATGTGCTGTCACTGCCCTCCATTTAGCATGATTTACCAGTCTACTCCTCCTGCCCTCCATTGCCTAATTCTGTGCCCCATCATTGACCTACGGCTTAGCCTCTGAGCTTAGCTTGCTGCCCCTATTCTCCTTCCCCTTGCCCTCCGATGTCTGTGTGTATGTCCCTGCTCCATCCTTTTTGCCCACCATGTTACATGGACCTGCCACTCCTATCTACTCTCAGTGCTTTGTTCAGCTGCCACTCCCCTTCCACCTGCATAGCATCGTCAGATGACTGTAACCTGTCCCTGCCACCTCCACCCTGCCTGTCCACATTCCATGCCTCTATCCCCTTCCTCCTATCCTCCATGGTCCATTTTACTGCCACATCCTTCTGCCCTCCCTGGTCTGTTGTGCTGCAACTGCTCTCTCTGCCTGCCCCGCGTGGTCTGTTGTGAGGCCCCTTCCACTGAACTCTCTTGTCTGTGTCCAGATCCTGACCCTCCCTTCTATCCTCCATGGTCCTTTGTGCATGCCCCTGCACACTTCTTCTTGCCCCTCAAAGCCATTGTGCTGCCACTAACCCTCCTGCTTGTTGCTCTCCATGGTGTGTCTTGCTTCTAGTGCCCATCCTGCCTGACCTCCATGGTCATCTTGCTGCTCCTGTACTGCCTGTTTGGCCCCAGCCCTCTGTTTCCATGTGCAGACCCTATTCCCTCCCTCCTGGCTTGTCTGTTCCATTGTAATGCCCCTGATCCGTCCCTCCTGCTGTTTATTGTCTGTTATGCTGCATCTTTCTCTCCTGTCTGTCCATTATGGTCAGCTAGCTACCATTGCCTATTCCCCTCTGTTCTCTGTTGTCCATGTGCATGGTCCTGTCCCCTCCCTACTGCTTTCTATGGATTGTTGTGCTGCACTCCTGTCCCGCATGCCCTGTGTGGTGTATTGTGCTGCTGCAAGCCTTGATGCCTGCCCTGTAGTGTCAGTTTGGTGTACCTCTCCATGTCCCTCCTGTCCTCTGTTATCCATGTCCGTGTCCCTAGCCCAATTCCTCCTGTCTTCCATGATCCAATGTACCAATAACTTTGCTCCTTGTCGGGGGACTTTGCTACTTGCCTGAAATACGTTGCTTGTGCCCTGTGCTCCCTTTGCTGCATGAAAGTACCCGCAATGCGGGATCTGCCATCCTGACAACTCCTGGTGGGACGAAGGTCCTAGAAGCAACTCGGGCGACACAGAATCGCACGCAGCGCCTCTCTCTTTGCCACGCACACTCTGGGGAGGACTACTACCCCCAGAGTGCATCTCACCAGCCCGCAGCTGCCGCGAGTCAGGGGGCGGCGGGGCTAAAGGGCTTATAGCGCAGCCTCTCCCGGCGGCGTAGGGGACTTTGCTACTTGCCTGAAATACGCTGGTTGTGCCCTCTACTCTCTCTGCTGCCTGGAAGCACCCGCAATGCTGCATCTGCCATTCTGACAACTCCTGGTGGGACGAGGGTCCCAGGAACAATTCGGGGGACACATAATCTTGCAGAGCACGTTTCTCTTTGCCACACACACTCTGGGGAGGACTACTACCTCCAGAGTGCTTTTGCACCAGCCCGCAGCTGCTGCGAGTGAGGGCGAGGCGGGGCCAACACGCTTATAGCACAGCCTCTTCCCTCGTGGCATGGGGGACTTTGTTACTTGCCTGAAATACGCTGGTTGTGCCATGTGCTCTCTCTGCTGCCTGGAAGCACCCGCAATGCTGCATCTTCCATTCCTGACAACTCCTGGTGCAACAAGGGACCCAGGAGCAACACAGGGGACACGGAATCTCGCACAGCGCCTCTCTCTTTGCCAAGCACACTCTGGTGAGGACTACTACCCCCAGAGTGCACCGCACCAGCCCGCAGCTGCTGCAAGTGAGGGGGAGGTGGGCCAATGCACTTATAGCGCAGCCTCTCCACCCGCGGTACAGGAATCACGTGAGACAAAGCCCAGCAAAGCCCCGATCAAGGACGGGCCCGTCTGAGCCCCTCCGAGACTGTACGAGACTGGACTGGGCCACCCCCCTTTCACCACAAGTAGTGAGTACTACCCTATTGTCTTTTGCCCTTGTTGGACAATATTCGAACTGGGGGTTCTGGAGAACAAACATCTTACTGTACACGCGCTAATTTAACTTATTGGGGTTTATACACTGTTGTAGCACAGCAATTACTTAATCACAATTGTTCTCATAGCCATAGGCCTTTCTCTGTTTAATAAAGGTTGTAGTTATGGGGAAGACCACTCCCCCTTGTCTAAGGCCCAACAACAGGTAGAAACCCCCAAACAATACTACTTCTGTACAGGCGACTGCGATTGATAGAGTGTTGCAACAGGTTTCTAGCGAAATCGAATGCACAGAGGCGTGGAGTTGGATACTTCTGTTGCATTCCAATCACTAGTTCCTACCACCTCCCCAGAATTACCCCCGCCCAAGTAAACCCAGTCGCAAAGAGAACTAGCAGGGTGGACACGGGAGGGAGGGGGAAAAGGAAAGGAGCTCCTCGGAAAAAGGGTGCTGTGAGGGGGGATTCACGAGGAGCACTCCTTAGGGTTAGTGTCCACTAACATTCCAGGGGGTGGTCATCTGGATGCTTGCGCAAAAGAAATTCTCGAGCCCCCGGGCTGGGCCCCAGCTCTGAAATTGGAGCTTAAATCTTTTCTAGACGAGCTCATAAAGTCTGAATTGAGAGATGTAATGAATAGTATTGCCAATCTAAAAACATCTCTAGACTCATGGGGAACTGAAATTGATGCAGCTATAAAAACTAGTGTTACCCTTAAGTCTATGAATAGGGTTACTATCTCTCAAGGAACGCAGTGTATCTTGCCCCTTACAACCAGCACCCCCTACCTGTGGGCCCAAAACCCGATCAACAACAGAATTTGCCTATTCTGACCAATGGCCCCCCCCCTCTATATCAACCCTCCAGCGGCCCCCACAGTAGTGTCCCATCACCTTCTGTAAATGAACACACTCACAGGGTCGTGGCGTGTGGTACAGTTATAGGTAATGATCATCAGACACAAATCTCACTGTTGAACTCCGAAAGGAATCCAGCACTACTTAAATCAAGTCTGATAAATTCCCCTCACCCCTGTATTGACCTCCCCCCAGAATCAACACCCTATGTGGTGATTTTAGCCGCAGTACCATCTTTGGAGGCAGGTCAGGGGGAATCCCATTTAGAGTTAAAAAATCAAACTATCCACTGGCCGAACAAACATAGACCACTCCCCCCCCCCCCACCCCCCCCAAGTACAGACCGAAATTTTATTTACCTGAAGGGTTAGCTGGCTTGGGCAGAGACAAAAAGATATTTCAGGGGACTGTGTATAGCTTAATTTCAGAGACAGAAGGGTGGTCTAACATATTCTTAAATGGGGACCAGCAATAGCGATTGGAGGTATACAAGCTCTCCCTCTGAGATATTTCTAACCCCCAAGCCCCCTTTTAGAAAAAGTGGACAGTGTGTATAAAAAAATGGGAAAAGCGTGTTCAGAATAATCTCCCGTCACACATAGCCCAAGACTGGGGAAATAGGGAGCAATTTAACATTCCTGCGAACAACCGTTTCAGCACTTTGGACTTAGTTGATTGACTAGCCCAAAGGTATGAAAACCTGAATCTGGCCCTACATTTCCCTACCAAAAACCATTATTTAGAAGGTTCCAACATTAGAATTCAATCACCGTAAAATCCTCTACGAATATTTACTCGGATGGAGTCCTGAGAGCACCCATTACTATACCTGGTAATCTAGTCCATTCTACACAGGAAAATATAGGGCAACAAGAATAGGCCATAACTACCCACACACATGTACAGCAGGGTGGGCTTCCTACACAGATCACTTTTGGTAGCCATCTGGACCTACATCAGAGTGGGATTTCTACACAGAACACCAAGTTCTTATCCTGGAATATAGCAGGCCTTAGATCAAAAATGGACCTCCCAGATTGGGGGGCCTTTATTGACACCCATGAGATATGCCTGTTCCAGGAAACTTGGTCAAGGAAGCTCTTATACAAAGTGGCATATGTAGCATATTTTATCCCAGCCGTACGGGGGCCCAGGGGGAGACCCTCTGGTGACCTCTGCATCTGGGTTGGTACACACAAGGGCTGCAGAATTAAAGTGATAGACACATCACCCCCAACATCTTGTGTATCCTCTTGACATTTTTTAGCAATCTAAAAATTGCTGTTATAAACATGTATTCACGGCCATTGAAACAGGGGCTGACATCGCTGGCCCTAGACTTTCTGGCAACATTTATACACGCACTGCCAGAGTCCTCGCACAAAATTATTGCGGGGATTTTAACTGCCATTTTGAACCATTCAACGGCTTAAATACCTCCATTGCTAATGAGGAGGACTCCATATGGTCAATCCCTGATTGTAATATCTACCCGGTCAGGAGCTGGACTCCTATAGTCCTGCAGATGAACTCCCTTACCCGGACAAACTTGTTAAGGGCATGTAATGGCCGTATTCTATCTGATAGTCCGGGAACTCCTACTTATAATAAGTTGGGCCAAACCTCTATCATTGATTATATTTTGGTTGATGTGGAATTGTGGCACAGTGCTGTAGATTTTGTAGTAAACCCACGCAGTGAAAGTGACCACAACCAGCTGGCATTAGAAATAAATCTGACGAATTCTGAGCAACATCAAAATCTACCTTCTCAAATTACCCCAAATTTGGTAACAATAGAAGGAGGCAGACGAGTTCGCTGGGGAACTTTAGTACAGCCAATTGACAAAAAGGTCACCATTTATGGACAAATTATTCCTTATCTGGAACTTGCTTTCCAAACATCAACAAATGACCAAGGCCCAGACTCCCAGCAGGAAATAGTTGAAAACCATCAGGAAATGCTCTCCAAAATAGCAGTGTTTTTCTACAATGTAGATTTTAAAAACAATCCAGGTCTCAAGAATAATCATTCCTGGTATAAGCTTACTCCTACTATTCAGGGGCTCATAGGGTGTTCTCGAGATTGGATTATATATTCATGTCTAGACAGTACCTGAAGGTCGACGACTTGGCAGAATACAAGGCTAGAGGAATTTCGGACCACTCGCCATTGTTCGTAAAGGTGGGACATTCCCGGGGCAATGTAGGAGCTTCATGGCGTCTTGCGGCCTGGGACCTTCAAAACGCAGCGATTTTGCGTGGCCTCAGAGCAGACATTAAGGTTTATGTGGCAGACAACGAGGGAACAGTTGACTCGGGTCACCTTTTGGGAAGCCCTGAAACCGGTCTTACGAGATAGAATACAGAGTGGGCTGGGGGAGGAACGACGAAAACTACAAGCCGAGGTTACTACCCTGAAAGCCACTATCTTAAGCTTAGAAAAGGACTACCGGACTTTAAAGGATACGGGGACCCTCAGAAAACTACTAGATACCCAAAGGCAACATAGGGAGGTGGTTTCAAATGAGGCGAAGATCCAGTCCCTGGCAACCCTCCACCGTCTGTATGACGTGGGGGATAAGTCTGGCAGACTTCTAGCATGGCTTAGCAAAAAGGAACGAGTGGCCAGATGGGTAGAGAGGATTAGGACAGTGGAAGGGAGGCTCGTGAACAACGATGAGACGATAGCCAACGCGTTTGCCACACACTACGAACTTTTCTATGCGGCAAGGGACTTGGGGACAAGCGAAGCTGCTCTACAGTACATGGCACAGATTGACTTACCCACGCTACCTAAGAGGCCAGTACGGTCTTAGAGGCGGACATTACAGTGGATGATATTTCGGAAGCCATAGCACATTGAAACCAGGTAAGACCCCGGGGCCGAATAGTTTCCCGGCTGAGTTTTTTAAACGTCTAACTGATCTCTTGGCACGCCATCTCAAGAGTCTTTTCACTGAAGCGTACCAAGAGGGGAGTCTACCGCCGGACCTTGCCTTGGCCACTATCGTCCTGATATACAAAGAGGGCAAGCCGAAAGAGGACTGTGCCTCCTACCGCCCCATTTCCCTCCTTAACATGGAGGTGAAACTTATCGCGACTATCCTGGCGGGCCGCCTAAGGTCAGTTGTTCCGGACCTTATACATATGGACCTATCAGGTTTTCTGCCTGACAGGGCAATGAAGCTGAATCTTCGGCGCACCCATAATTGGCTACAAGAGGTTAGGGGAAGGGAGGACAGACATTGGTTCCTCTCCCTCGACGCCAAAAAGGCATTCAACGCGGTACACTGGCCGTTTCTTATGGCGGTGCTTCAGAGATTTGGGTTTGGCCCTAACTTCCAGAGGTGGGTTCAGCTCCTCTAAACAGCGCCAAGAGCGCGGGTAAGAGTGAATGGTAGGATGCCGTGTGAATTTCGAATCGAGAGAGGTACTCGCCAGGGGTGCCCCTGATTGTTATATCAACAAGGAGAAATGTTATGAACATCACAATGAGGCGGGAGGGAGTTGCGTGCCTGATGTTGTGTACTGTGACACAATCTTTGAGCTTTGAGGTGGGGGGGGGAGTAGAAGTGTATGTGCTGTGCTGTTTACGACTGTATTGTTGAGTTTTGAATACAAAAATGCAAATATATATATTTTTTTTAAAGGAAGGAATTCAGATAGGTCACACATTTGCCATTAATTCTGAATGTTAGCACTCTAGTTACTCATTATATCACTGTAGTAAAGCTACTGCTCACCAGCGAAGTCTGCTGCTGGTATTCAAAGTGAATGTTTCAGTCTGCATGTCAGCACTTTTTTAATGAAATAGATGATGATTTGAGAAGTCACTCAAAATGTGTCCTAATTTTTCTTTCTTCATCACTGATCGTAAATTCTATGGCAAGATGAACCCCTTCATTGTGTTCCTTTTTAAATTAAATGTTTTAAGTGTTACCACTTTATTCCAATCAAGATGGCTTCAGGTGTGCATTACGTTTGTCATAAGTAGGACTGTTAGCGCTCTAGTTGTTCTTTAGAACACTCTGGGAAGCTGCTGTAGAACACAAAGGAATCAACTGACAGTCTGTGCCCTTGTTGGATGTATATGTTTTTCTGAGAATGTCAAACTTCATTCTCACATGACTGAGAAAGATAATGTGAATTTACAGAAAATATGCTCTCAGTTTAGCTTATAGATCACCTTCCAAACCTCTGTTGGAAAAGCATGAGAAAATAGTTTTATCTCAAACATGATTCATGATATCCCAGCAGAAGGCTTTTTCACATGGTAAAATCACCTTAGAACACACTACGATTCCTAAAATGAGTATGGTACCATTAATAAATGATTTATATTGTAACTAAAGTCTTAAAACCTTCTATTAACGGAAATGAGATGCTATCATGTACATTGGTCTCAAGATGGCAGCCAACACTTCTTGTATGAAGTTCTGACAGCCAATCAGATCTCATGATGAGATGTGCGGTTAGGCTCCACCCAGATATATATATTTATTTTTCTATTAATATTTTAAAAACTACTGAACGGATTTACACCATTTAACAAAAGGGGCTCTTTCCGAACTAAGGGCTACATTTTTGCCAAATATGGTGTAATTCTGTTCAGCAGTTCGGGCTGTAACCGTGTCTAAAGTTTCCTTTGGAAAATTGCATGGAGAAAACACGTTGTAGGACCCCCCTTATTTCTCGGCCCGCTTGCCAAGTCACCCCAAAACTTTCAAGATAGGAGCGGACCAAAGCGGACCATAATTTTGAAAATTTCACGAAGAATCGTCAATAGGCGCCAAAGTTATTGGGAATAAAATGTTGCGAGTTTCCTATGGTAACTAGGTCCTAACTATAACTACCTACTAGTGACCGCCAGTAGGTAATATATATATATGTGTGTGTGTTTATATTTTTCCTACTGGCAATAGACAGAAGGTAGTTATAGTTAGGACCAAAGTTTCCATAGCAAAGCAGTTTTTTTGTTTTGCCAATAACTTTAGTGCCGCTTGACAAATATCTACAAACTTTTCACAAAAATTCTTTTTTAATGGGTTCAGCTGTGTTGTTGAAAGTTTTGAGCTGATCCATCAAGTGGGGGCCAAGATAAAAGGGGGTCCCAAAACGTGTTTTCCCATATTACATCTATGAGGATTTTTCATTTTTTTAAACATGATTACAGCCTGAACTGCTGAAAGGAATTACACCAAATTTGGCAGAAAGCTAGACGTTGGTCCAGAAAGCGTGCATTTTGTGATTTGATGTAAATCCATTCTATAGTTTCAGAGAAAAAAAAGTTTAAAAAGTATAGATGTCTGAGGACACGAGTCCTTGCAGTGAACTTGCACATCCTACTAAAATTTGATTGGCTTAATACTGATTCCCAGAAATAAAGTAAACAATAAAGAAAAGCAGGCAGGGCAGGAATACCCTGACCTGCCCAGATATGGTGTGGAGACCCACAGGGACCCCGCCAGGGTTCAAAAGTGTTTCTTTTTAATTTTGCCGCAGACTCATGGGTTCTAAATTCTGCAGTTGGGCCAAATCCCATGTACATGGTAAAAATAAAGGAGTTTAGGGCATTGGGCTCCACACTTTGAGGTACATCAATTTTTTTTATAATTTATGCAGGGGTGCCCGCACAGCCCCCGTGCACCCTGGGGACCACCACCTCTCCGATGCTTGTTTCTTTAATTAATAGAGGGAGTCTCTCGGACCACCTCGTAGCCGCAAGGAATACCACCTCTGTGGGGCTTTGAAGGTAATACTTCAAGGGTCACATGAATCCCCCCAAAGCCGCGGGGGCCACTACCTCCTGGGGCTTTAACTTTTATCAGTTGGAGGGCGCACAGAACCTCCCAGCCCCGGGTACTGCCACCTCCTCTGGCTATTTTTAAAGAGAGTGGGGGTTTGCAAACCCCGCCGCCTGAGGACCACCACCTTCCCGGGGCAAAATAGAATATGGGAGTCAATTGAGATATCATCAGTGATATCATCAGTGATCTCATTGACCATGTCATGAGTGTTGTAATATGTGAGGTCATAGGCAGTGCATTGCAGGATGCAAGTTCCAATCCACTGATTAAAACACAGCAGGCGCTTCAGGTCGTGAGCTTAATGAACCTTTATTCTCCAAAAATTTTTGCACTCTTTCATTTTGGCAAAAAGCCTTTTTCAAAGTCCTACACTCCACCTCTTTCCACAGATATAAATATATATTCATCACTAAAGGCATTGAAAAAACTATATGCACATAACAAAAATATTTAAAATATCATGTGTATGTTTAAAAATAATTCACAATTTTTAAACAAGAACACATCCTTTTTCTTTTCTCTTCATCTGAGGCAATTGATAATAAAAATACTTTCTAAAAAATTCATAAATATCAATCTCATGTCATTGTCCTCTGCACTTAAATAATGCACTTTTTCTCCTTTATGTTATTGAGAGGAGAAAAGGCTTCTCAGAAGACGTTGTAACTTTGGAGATGAGCGCAAATCATACATTTTTAAATTACCTGAATCTTTCTAGAAAGTAATTAAGGGCAAGTGCCCAAATAATACATGATATAAATTACAGCCAACTATCTCATTTCATAACCTTACAATAACATTAAAATACCAAAGTCTGCAAAAAGGCTAACTAAAAGAAATTGCTCAAATTAAATATTTTCCAAATTACTGCCAAATGCCACATTGCCTTACAGGATAAAAACACAATCAGACTATCTAGCATATCTCACATTTTCTAGAAAGACATCATAATGCCTACTCATAGTTGATGTTCTTTACACAAATAAGCATCTATCAAAAGAAGTGCAGATTCATCCCACATGAACCTCCATATTCTCGTCCTTATTCAACCCTGTTGGAGTCTTAGTATGTAAATCTAGGATATACCTGGATTCCTTGCATCTAAGTTGTGCCAAACTGTTATTTCCCTTAAGTTCACTGGAATTCTATCTATGACAAAAAAAATAACTTCACTATCATGCAAATTAAAAAAGTGACGTGCTACAGGGTATTTAAAATCCGCTTTCCTTATAGCTCTCTGGTGTTCCAATATACGCTTGCACATTGGGAAGATGGTACTTCCCATGTACATCAGGGAGCAAGGACATATCAAGACATTGATACAATGGTCTGTCTTACAAATGAAGAAGTTAGTAATCTTTATTCCCATCTGAAGTAAAATATTCAGAAGATTTTGAAATAAATGTATAGACCTTGCAGTGGACATACATAAAAAAACGAATTTTTTCTCAACCATGAATCTTTCTCTTGGGGTTTTGTGAGTTAACTATGTGAAAAATACATCACCCAATGTGCTTCCCTTTCTATAGGTGATGGAGGAACCATCAGGTAGCTCAAGGCCAAGAACCAGATGAATCTTCACTAAGCCCCAATGCTTACATATCATGTTCCTCACTTTATAGGAAGAAGAGTTGTAAGTCATGATAAGTCGAGTGTTGCTCTTTTCATTATTAGTTGTTATGTTAGGATACAATATTTGATCCATTTTTTATGGCTCTGCTTTTAACTGGTGCTAGGTTCAAAGATTTAGATGTGTTTCCTCTCTTTTGAAACCTCTTTCTCATTAATGGTCTCTGTTTCCCCAATTCCGCAGGATGGCTACAGTTTATTTTAAGTCTTAATGTTTCACCATAAAGTATACCCTCTACTAGGATTTTTTGGATGTTGGCTAGTAAAATGAGGTGTATTTTTACCTACCATTATCTTCTGATGTACTGAAGTGTTTATTTTTCTTTCCTGTGCCTTAAGATGTATATCTAAAAATGTGATCTCATAGGGGCTCATTGTGACAGTGAATGTCAGATTGTATTATTTCTCTTTCAATTTAGACACATATCTATAAGCTTTGGGGTGGCAGCCGCAGAGTGGGTTAAGTATGTACAGCAATTGTACACAACAGACCAGGAAAGTAGGGTCACGCAAGAACAACACAATCTACTAGACAAAGAAGAAGAGGACAAATGTCTGTTTATTAACACAATAGAGATAACCAACTTGATCAAGAAAATGAGGACAGACTGCGCACCGGGCCCCAACGGAGTGCCAGCGGCAGTGTTCAAAGTGTCACACGGATTCTGGGCGGACCAGTTAACCCCACTCTTCAAGCATGCCTTTGAAACGGCCTCCATTCCATCATCGTGGAAAGGCTCAATACTTTTCCCTATATATAAAAAAGGAGACCGCACAAAAGCTGAAAATTATCGGCTTGTGGCTTTGCTAGACATCGAAGCAAAGGCATACGCTAGAGTGTTGTTGAAGGAATTAGAAAGCTGGGCAGAGGAGCATAACATCCTTCCATTTGTCCAAACTGGATTCAGACCACAATGTTCCACAGTAGATAACATCATAGCACTGGGATACCTGTCCAGACGTGCGACCCAGCCCGCTCAACCTCCTTTGTTTTGCAGTTTTGTAGATTATGGTGCAGCATTTGACCAAGTGGACCGTGGCATATTATGGAGAAAACTCACCAATTGGGGCATCCCCCAAAAGTTGCTAAAGGTGATAAGGTCTCTTTACGATGGGACCTGGGTACGGATTAAGACAAGCCAAACTTCTCTGACCACCAAGGTCCCAACAAATAACGGCCCTAATCGCTAAGGATGCCTGGCTTCACCTTGGGGTGCCCAGGAGTGGGCGCCTCACAGGAACAGATCGGGATGGGTTCCTCAGCCGTAAAGCACGGGGACACACTGGCTAGTGTAACCAGGCGCTTTATAAGCTCAGTTATTACTACTACCACTTAAACAAGGGTGCGTTTTTGCACCTTTACTTTTTAACATCTACACATCCGACCTGGGTCAAGCACTGGAGGGGGCAAATCTAGTCATTCCAAAGTTGGGGAAGGTGCGGCTTCAAATCCATCAATATGCTGACGATCTTGTAATTTTGGATCACACCAGGATAGGCTTGCAGAAAGCCTTAGATGCGCTACACAGGTTTAATAAAAGGAATAATTTATTGGTAAACCAGGAGAAGACCAAGATCCTTATCTTTGGGAAGAACCATCGAAAGCGAACAGCTCAATGGCGCCTAGGTGACCAGCAAATCAGATCCTGCAAAAATTATAACTACCTGGGGCTCAGGCTAACGGAAGGGGCAAAAACAACAGCTCATTTGAAACATCTAAGAAATAAAGGGGCAGGAATCATCTGCAGTCTGAGAAGTCTCAATCGAAAATTGCATAGCCCAACCATGGAATCCATCTTGAAAGTCCTAAAAACAAAAGTAGTGCCCTCAGTCAACTATGGCCATTTAATCTTCCCTGGTGCCCTTACCAACTTTTACATGAGTTTCCAAATGTCCATATATAAGAAAGTGTTGGGCATCCCACGACAGGCCAGGAGAGCTAGAATAAGGCTGGAGCTGGGTCTTTCTCGCCCAGGTATCTCCTGCTTGGGAGACACAATAAAATACTATATTAGCACCTTGAGAGCTCCAGCAACAGCCTTGAAAGCGCAAATCAAAACAATCTTCGAAGAAAGCAAATCCCCATGGCAAGCGCAACTGACAGTAGCCACTCATCTGCTAGAAATAGAGGTGCAAAACCTGGTCAACGCTAATATTTCAATAGCTGCATGGAAAAGAGCAGTGAATAGACAGGTCAAGCATATTTCATTCGCAAGAGATCTCGATAGCCTGCATCACCATCCAAATCTTTCTACATTGGATGCCTCGTATAAAGTGGGAAAAGCACAGCCTTATCTTGAGCAAGCACTATCCGTCCAAACCCGAAAAAAGATCACTTACATGAGGCTCCTCGAATTACCCATAGTGAAGTTTAATCAAAGTTGGGCCCGCGTGGATAAATCAGCAGCATGCAGACTTTGCGATTACCATCAGGAATCCTGGTTCCATTTGTTGTGTTGCTGCCCAAAGCTAGCCAGTGAGAGGCACAGTTTGGGCACCCCAATCTGCAGAGCTCAGGGCCTCACTCGATGCAGCGAAATCTCTGACTGGTGTTTTTCTTCAACAGCAAGTCAAACAGTAGCACGGCTAGGGAAATTTATAACCTAATTTATTTATTTATTTATTTGTTTCAAGGGTTTTATATAGCGCTGCTGGACCATGGAGTATCAGAGCACTTTACAACAGAGTTAGACACATTAAGATAAAATAGCAATATATGCGGACTTAGCAACGGGATACAGTATTGCAAAAAGTATATGATAAGGGGGGAGTAAGAGACAGGTACAAATTAAAAATAGGCGAAACAGTTAACAGGGGAGAAGATGTTTATTTCAGACAGGGTGGGGGGAGGGTATAAGAGTAGAGAGAGTGGACATGCTAGGTACCCCAATATTTGTTGTGGAGAAGAAGTTTGAGTTCTTTTTTGAAAAGAGAGTAGGAGGGGTTGCAGCGAAAGTTTTTGGGGAGTGAGTTCCAAATGGTAGGAGCATTACCAGAGAATGCACGGGATTGACTTTTTTGACAATTAAGTCTGGATGGGATCAGGAGAAGGGAGTCGGTGCTTCTCAGGGACCTGGTGCAGCCTGCTTTTTTTAGTTTAGTTGCAAGGTAGGCGGGGGTGTTTTGATGAAGAGCTGTGTGGGTGATACAGGCAGTCTTGTAAGAGGATCTTCCTTCAATTGGGAGCCAATTAAGATTTTTTAGGACGGGCGATATGTGGTCAAATCTTTTACAGTCAGAGATAAGTCGGGCAGCTAGATTGAGGACAGATTTAATCGGTGCAAGATGGGTTTTAGGGGTGCCGGCAAGGGTGGCGTTAGCATAGTCAATCCTGGAGAGGACTAGCGATTGGACAATGATTTTGAAATCATCAGCTGGAATGAAGGGTTTGATTTTCTTGAGGTGGAGAAGGGTGAAAAGAGCAACATGCCTTGACCCTATCTATCGGACATGTAGGATTGTTACTGCAAAAGATTTGCTACTTGTATGCAAACGGCCACCGAAGGAATTTGTCTGCTATAAAATATATACATTTTTAAAACTTTCATTGAAAATGTATTGCACTGTAAAGTAAATTGTGTATATCTTTTAATAATATTTGTGGTCCTCAGTTGAGTACCAAAACAAATAAAAACTCTTTGACTTTGAGCACTTTTGGCGGCATTATTAATGTGGGGGATGAGGTTGAGATTCTGGTCGATGCTGATGCCAAGGGATTTAACAGAGTTAGAGGTGGAGAGGGAGCAATTGAGAGCTTTGATATCATTGATCTAGATTTGGATGGGTAGGGTATTGTTTTTGGGGGTAAAAAGAATGATTTCAGTTTTTTTGGGGTTCAGTTTGAATGGTTTAGATGGAACCAGGCTTGTACTTTAGTTAGGGTGTCGTTGAGGTGAAGGATGTCGTTGTGGGATTTGATCTTGTAGTATAATTGGGTATCGTCGGCGTAGAGGTGGTAACTAATTTTAGCTTGTTTGAGAATGTGGGTGAGTGGTTCCATGAAAAAGTTGAAAAGGGTTGGGGAGAGGATGGATCCTTGAGGGATCCCGAGTGAGACAGGTTGAGGATTAGAAAGGAAGGGCTAAGCTTGATTTGCTGTGATCTGTTTTGAAGGAATTAGCAGAACCTTTTGTGTACAGTGCCTTCCAAGCCAAATCGATCTTTGAGGGTGTTTAGAAGGGTGGGATGATGGACAGTATCAAATGGCGCCGAGAGGTCAAGGAGGATCAGTAGAGAGGATTCACCATTGTCAAGGGAGCGATGAATGTCATCTGTGATATTTAACATTGCAGTTTCTGTACTACAACCTTTTCTGAAACCTGATTGAAAAACATCAAGGAGATTGAAGTCGAGGATATGGTTATCAAGTTGTGATAGGACACATTTTTCTAGGGCTTTAGAGAGGAAAGGAAGGTTAGAGATAGGGCGTAAGTTGTTAAAGTCATTTGGGTCGGCAGAGATGTTTTTCAGGATGGGAGAGATTTGACCAAGCTGAAGGGAGGCTGGGATGCAACCAGTGGCAAGGGAGGAGTTGATGATATTGGTCCAAATAGGGGCAATGGTAGATTTGAGGTCTTGGACCAAATGGGCGGGAAGAGGATCTTTGGAATGGGAGGAAGGTTTGAGTTTAGTCATGATGTTAATGACCGATGACACTGAAACTGGACTAAATTCACTCCAAGAAGCATTATTTTTAGTTATGAGTCTATTAGGAGAGAGGTCTGAATGCGCGAGAGCAGGAAGGGTAAGAGATGGGTCCAGGAGAGTGGAAAGAGTTGACGAAAGAGATAGAGGGGTGTTGGGGAGTGTGTGTTGAGTGTGGGAGGGTTGGAGAGAGGGGGGAGGGAGGAGAAGGATAGTTCTATCTTATTGACTTTGTTTCTAAAAAGCTGGCGATTTCTTCGCATTTGTCAATAGAGGCAGATATTTTCGGAGGGCCAGTGGAGGTTTGTTTTTTGACAAGGCTAAAGAGTTCTCTAGGTCGGTTTTTAGCTTGGTCAAGTTGTGACCTGAGAAAGGAGGCTTTTTTATTGTAGATGTGTTTTTTGTAATGGACTCTGGCAGTTCTGAGGAGGGTAAGATTGTCATCGGTGGGATGATTTCTCCAAACACGTTCAGATTGTCTTAGGGATCGTCTTTCATTATTAAGCTCAGAGTTGAACCAGGATTTGGGAGGGTTGTTTTTTTGTTGTTTGAGTTTAATTGGGGCAATTTCGTCAAGGGCTTGGAGAATAGAGTTATTATAATGGTTGGTTAGGTCATTGGTACTGTCAGAGAGAGGGAGGCGAAGTAAGCAGGTTTTAATTGTGGATTCCAGTTCATCAAGAGGGATAAGGTGAAGGTTGCGTGCAGATTTCTTAGGTAGGGTGTTGATGTGGGCGGGGTGATTCGTGGGTCTCTTCACGTAGAAGAGGACGAGGTAATGGCCAGACCAGTCGATAGGAAGTATACTAGAGAGGGAGGCTAGATCATTGCTAGTTATGATAGCGTCTAGGGTGGAACCTTTATTGTGAGTGGGAAAATGGCAGAGTTGGGTCATGTTGGTGATTTCCATGGTATTCTTAAAAGTGATGATAGCAGGGTCATCAATTTTGTTCCAGTGGACGTTGAAGTCACCAAGGAAGATATTCTTAGAGTGTGATAGAGAGGATTGGATAATGAGGTCATACATCTCTTCGGTAAAAGAGATACAATTTCCAGGGGGGTGATAGATGGTGTGCAGCTGAGTGGTGGGGGAGTTGTGAATAAAGAGATCTGCGCAAAGGTATTCAAAGGATGAAGGGTCTTGAGACTCGACAAGCGTGATGTTATGTTCAGTTTTAAAAATTAGTGCAAGTCCTCCTCCTGTTTGCTTGATTCTATCTTTCGTGATGATTGAGTAACCTGGGGGAATGAGCAAGTCGAGGATCGGAGTAGAGTGGGCGGTGAGCCAGGTTTCGGTTAGGAATGCTATGTCGATGTTTTCGCTGAGGATCGTTTCTGCAATCTCAGTGGCGTGGCGGGAGGCGGATCGGCAGTTGATCAACATGCAATGTAGGGGAGAGGGGTCAGGTTGTTGTGTTGAGGGACAGGGGGGGATATTTCTTAGTTGCTGGGGAGGTCTAGGGGATTTCGTAAGAAGGGGGAGTCTGCTTGTACCTAGGAGAACTGGGATAGTAGATTGATGAGTGGGGATAGGTCTCAGATGTTGGGGAGGTCTAGGGGATTTCGTAAGAAGGGGGAATCTGCTTGTACCTAATAGAACAGGGATAGTAGATTGATAGGTGGGGTGCATAGTGGAAGTAGATTGTAGAGGAAGTGGATTAGTGGCTGGGGGTGAGCAGGGAGCGGAAGGTAAGTTTGTGGGAGTTATAAGTTCTGAGGTTATTAGGCACGTATCCAGTTGAGGATAGAGGGGCGTGATGGTATTATGGATTGGAATGATTGAGGAACGTTGATCAGGTGTGGAATTGATGGAGGAGCTGTTAGTGAGTGGGTGAGTGTTGTTGATGTTAGTGATCAAGTTAGGGGGAAGAGGGTTGAAGGGTTGGGATTGAGATTGTTGTTAATGAGTGGGGATATGGTGTATTGTGAGGGAGTCGGAGAATAGGTATGCGTGGAGGTGATGGCATTAGTTAGGAGAGAGATAGCTTTTCTAAGTGAGGAGAAATCTGAAACGAGGGATGAAAGGAGAGGTTCGCTGTAAGGGGGTGTAGGAGTGTGGATTGGATTAGGTAGTAAATGTAAATGTATTTGAGGTTATATAGCGCACAGCTATCCACAAAGGGTTTCCCGGCGCTTGCTTAGGGAACCCGTCCTGGTATTCCCCTGTGAGATAACCCCCGGCAGAGTATCCACAAGGTGAAAGCCAGGCATCCCGCCGCGAGGGGCCATTGTGGAGGTTGAGGAGGGGGATCTTTATTGGAGAGTGGGAGTATATAGGAGGTGGATGTGGGAGAGGTATTGCTATTGGGCGAGTAGTTGGGAGGAGGTGGCTTGGGGACAGTAAGAATTGGCGTAGATGGAAGATTGTGTGTAATTGAGGATAGTAAGGGGGTGAGAGAGAGGGGTAATGTTCGAGGGGTTGTGGGAGCGGTTATGGATTTTTGAGGGTTGCATGAGTGTGGTGTGAGGGGACGAGGAGAGATTGGAGATGGGGTGATATTGGAGTCATAGGAAGGGAGGTGCGTAGCAGAGAGTGTGATATTGGAAAGGGGGGTTACCGGGGGGTGAGTGGTAGAGGGCGAAGGGAGGGGGGTACTGAGGTTGGGGGGAGGAGAGGAGGAGGGTAAATCTTGAAGGGGTGAGGGGGGAATGAGGGAAGAAGGTGGTAAAATTTGGGATGAATCAGAGAGACGGGAAGAGGGAGCAGGGGAGAAGATGGAGTTATAGGAAGGGAGGTGCGTAGCAGGGAGTGTGATATTGGAAAGGGGGGTTACTGTGGGTTGAGTGGTAGAGGGCGAAGGGAGGGGGGTAATGAGTTTGGAGGGAGGAGAGGAGGAGGGTTGGGGAAATGAGGTGAGAAGAAGGTGGTAAAATTTGGGGTGAATCAGGGAGACGAGAAGAGGGAGCAGGGGAGATGTTGGGGGTGATGAGCCGTGAGAATGAGGCGGTGAGGGGGTAGGGTTCAAGGATTGTGTGAGGGATAGGGAGATAGCGCTAAAGTGTTGTTCAAAGATATCGAGGTTATTTTCTGATGCTTGAATGAGAATGTTTCTGGATTTGAAGATGGAGATATCTATTTCACTCGGAAAGGAGGGAGATGGCGTGGTGGCGAGTTTCAGGCCATATGGGATTTGCACGAATCTGATATAGGGAGGTGACTTAGAAATAGGCTTTTCCATTTAGATGGGCATTTGGTGAAGAAGATGAAATTGGTGATAAGTGAGGAGGTTAGGCTGTTATGGTGGTCGGCAAATAGGGTTTCTGGGTGGAGGCAGAGAAGTTTGCGCTTAAAGTTTTTTTTGCCATGTTTGGATAGATGGGAGGGGTAGAGGATGGACCACGAGTAAGGGCCAAATTTAGAGATGGGTGACTTTGAGGTCCCGGGGGGGAGAGAGCGAGGGGTGGGGGGGGTGAGAGGGAGGGGTGGCATGATTCAGAGAATATGGAGAGAGAGAGTACAGTAATCTATGAGGTGAGGATAACGGTAAAGTGCCTAGTATAGTTTAAAGTGGGTAATCAAGAGAAATAGAGCATCAAATGAGGAGCAGTAAGCAAAAATAAAAAATAATAATTATCGTCATAAAGATTACATAAGGAAGGATATATCTTATCATACGAGTAGTTAAGGAAAATAGAAAACAAATATAGCAATACAATAAGATGTGATGAGGACTAAATTGAATAGTTTAGGCAAATAGAAAACAAGTATAGCAATACAATAACATAGCCAAACATCAATTAATAAGGTGCAAATAAGAGAATTATGTATTGCAGTGTATACAGACAAATAAAGCAATAAAAGAGTATAGTCAAGCATAGATTAATAAAGTGTCAAAAAATTGAATAGTTTAGTCAAATTGAAAACAAATATAGCAATACAATAAGAAGTGATGAGGACTAAATTGAATCACTTAGGTAAATAGAAAACAAATATAGCGATACAATAACATAGCTAGATATAGATTAATATTAATAAGGTGCAAATAAAATAAAAGAATTATGAAGTGTAGGGGAAGTATAGATTAAAAATAAGGGTGGGTAGTCCCTCTGTCTCAAGCAGCTGGTGACCCCCCCCCCCCCACCCACTACGCCGGACACACACTCGACCCCGTCTTCTCATCTAGCAAGGACGTCACCTTCAGCCACGCCACCGGACTCCACTGAACGGACCACAGCTGCGTCCACTTCAGCTTCAGAAGGACCACGATCCACCACCACCAACAACAGGTTGCACGCAGAAGCTGGAACAAGATCACAGCCGACCAGCTCGCGACTTCCCTGAACATAAACCCTCCCACCAGCGCAACAAACCCAAGCCAGGCGCCCACCAACCTTGCGAAGTAGATCAGTCTCTGCGCAGACGACCTCGCCCCCCTGAAGACCCCGCCTAGCAGACCCGGCAGCAAGAAAGCCCCATGGTTCACCGACGAACTCAAGAGCTCCAAGAAGAACTGCCGAGCCCTCGAGAAATCCTGGCGCAGAGACCCAACACCGAACAACATGACTGCCCTCAAGCTCGCCACCCGAAAACACCACCAACTGATCCACACCACCAAGAAAACTGCATTCAAGGAATGACTGGACAACAACGCCCACAACAGCAAGGAACTCTTTAACATCGTTAAAGAGCTCTCCAACCCCAACTCCGGAAACAACGACATCACCCCTTCGCAAGACCTCTGCAACTCCCTCGCCTCCTACTTCCACAACAAGATCGCGGACATACACAACAGCTTCAGCTCTCAACCGACGCACGCCACGACTGAACCTCCACCCCCCACCACCACCCTCCGCGCCTGGACCCCAATCAGCACCGAAGACACCATCCGCACGATGAACTCCATCCACTCCGGTTCTCCAACCGACCCCTGCCCTCACCACGTCTTCAACAAGGCCGACGCTGTCATCGCACCCTACCTGCGGGACATCATCAACACCTCCTTCGACACCGCCACCTTCCCGGAGAGCTGGTAGCACGCCGAACTCAGCGCTCTACTAAAGAAGCCATCAGCCGACCCCACCGACCTCAAGAACTACTGCCCCATCTCGCTGCTCCAGTTTCCTGCAAAAGTCATCGAGAAGACCGTCAACAAGCAGCTGGCCGCCTTCCTCAAGACGAACGGATCCCTCGACCTCTCGCAGTCTGGCTTCCGGGCCAACTACAGCACCGAGACCGCCCTGATCGCAGCTACCGATGACATCTGAGCCCTGCTCGACAACGGAGAAACAGCGGCCCTCATCCTCCTAGACCCCTCCGCGGCCTTCGACACGGTCTGCCACCGAACCCTAATGCAGCGCCTCAGCAACGTCAGAATCCAGGAGAAGGCACTGGAATGGATCACCTCGTTCCTCGCCGGAAGGACACAGAGAGTCCGCCTCCCCCCGTTCAGATCAGAAGCCACCGAAGTCATCTGCGGCGTTCCTCAAGGCTCCTCGCTCAGCCCAACCCTCTTCAACATCAACATGAGCCCCCTCGTAGCCATCGCATGCCAACACAACCTCAACATCATCTCCTACACTGACGACACCCAGCTGATCCTCTCCCTCACCAACGACCCCGCCACCACCAGAGCCACCCTACACGAAGGGATGACAGACGTAGCCAAGTGGATGATGAGCAGCCGCCTGAAACTGAACTCGGACAAGATGGAAGTCCTCATCCTGGGATCTTCACCCTCCGCCTGGGACGACTCCTGGTGGCCCCCCGCCCTGGGCAGCGCACCCAAACCAACAGACCACGCACGCAACCTGAGCTTCATCCTGGACTCCTCTCTCTCCATGACCAGACAAGTCAACGCCGTCTCCTCGTCATGCTTCAACATCCTGCGCATGCTACGCAAGATCTTCCGGTGGATCCCCACCGAGACTAGGAAGACGGTCACCCAGGCCCTCATCACCAGCCGTCTGGACTACGGCAACTCTCTCTACGCTGGAACCACCGCCAAACTCCAGAAGAGACTCCAGCGGATCCAGAACGCCTCAGCACGACTCATCCTGGACATCCCCCGTCGCAGCCACATCTCCGGACACCTGAGAGATCTGCACTGGCTCCCGGTCAACAAGAGAATCACCTTCCGTCTCCTCACCCACGCACACAAGGCCCTACACAACCAAGGCCCAGGATACTTCAACAGCCGCCTCAACTTCTATGCTCCCACACGCCAACTTCGATCGACCGAACACGCCCTCGCCGCCGTCCCACGGATCCAAAGAGCCACCAAAGGAGGAAGGTCCTTCTCCTACCTGGCCGCCAAGACTTGGAACTCCCTCCCGACCCACCTCCGCCTGACCCAGGACCACCTCCCCTTCAGGAAGCAGCTCAAGACCTGGCTGTTCGAGCAGTAGCGGACCCCCTCCTCCCCTAGCGCCTTGAGACCCTCCGGGTGAGTAGTGCGCTATATAAATGCTGTGATTGATTGATTGATTGATAAATTAAATTAGAGGGGAGTGACAGCAAAAAAAGATAAATGATGGGAAATGTAGCTAGGAGGGAGATAAAATACAATGAGAGATATTGGGGAGAGTGTATTGTGTAGAGACAGCGGGCATGAGAGTCATCAGGGCTACCTTTCAAAGATGGCCGCCGAAATAGTCGAGGTGCAGTCAGGTGCCACAGATAAATGGATGTAAAAAAAAACTAAATGGGGAAACAAACACAGCACCAACAGAGATCATCTGATGGTGAAAAAGAGAGACTGAGAAAGTGTTCATGAGAGATGCATGAAAAACACAGGGCAGACGTGTGTCCTCCGTAAAATAAAACACATAACCTGTCAAATAAAATAAAACACAAAACCTGTATAACCTGGAGAGGTCAGTGAAATTCGAAACCATAAATACAATGATGATGGTCAGCAAGCAGTTGTGGTGAGGTAGATCGCTAATGGTGTATGCAGTCGCAAAATATAGAGTTAAATAGTTGTGGTGAGGTAGATCGCTGAGGGTGTAGGCAATCACAGGTACAATTGACAAAATAGTCACTCATCAGTGTCAGAGTCAACAAAATCAGTATCAGTCAACAAAATTATAGGGGTGCAAGTCATTGGTTAGGACACTCCCATAACACATTCGCGCAGCACTGTCCGCAAATGCAGAGCCGTATAAAGAAAACTGTAGGACTGGAAGCATGGGAGAGGCGGACACACCTCCCACTTAAAAATAAATGCACTTTGTTCTTAAACCGTATAGCTACAATATGATACTATACTGAATGTTTTATGCTTTATTAGGCTGTAGTAATAATTAGGTAATTTAACTTATTTGGTTTTTAGACAACTATTTTATATTAGCATATTGTAATGATTTTAAATAATCGAACAATAAAAGGCTTGTTCACGTTCACGTTTTTCACGTATATGCTTTTTCTGTAGACCCAGTCCATAATGGAACTAACCAACTAACTGGGGTGCCGCTCGCAGTCGGACTGCTGAGGAATCTTTCCTGCCCTCTGAACCCTGCTTAACAGCGACTTGCCTGTGACTTGGGAGCCCGTGTGCTGGGTCACCATCTGCATCAAGGAATTCACTTCGAGCGACCGGGAGCGGGACTGCGAGGACCAGGAGCGCTTGCGCAACATCATTCCGCGCACCTGGTGCCTCTTCCCGTCCCCTCCTCCCTGTGAGCTCAAAACGACTCGCGCCCCCGCTGCACGGGGGCCGCTCGCAGTCGGACTGCTGAGGAATCTTTCCTGCCCTCTGAACCCTGCTTAACAGCGACTTGCCTGTGACTTGGGAGCCCGTGTGCTCGGTCACCATCTGCATCAAGGAATTCACTTCCAGCAACCGGGAGCGGGACTGCGAGGACCAGGAGCGCTTGCGCAACATCATTCCGCGCACCTGGTGCCTCTTCCCGCCCCCTCCTCCCTGTGAGCTCAAAACGACTCGCGGCCCCCGCTTCGCGGGAGCCGCTCGCAGTCGGACTGCTGAGGAATCTTTCCTGCCCTCTGAACCCTGCTTAACAGCGACTTGCCTGTGACTTGGGAGCCCGTGTGCTCGGTCACCATCTGCATCAAGGAATTCACTTCCAGCAACCGGGAGCGTTCGCGGGACGTGCGCGGACGGAGGCGCGGGCGAAGACCGGGCAAAGAGCGGGCCGTTTGAGGCTGTTCGAGTACATGAGAGTCCGGCCCCCCCCTTTCATTGTCATACTCAGGACTCCCAATCTTCAGAACAATGAGCGCTAGAGAAACTAGAAGCAAAACTTCCTTAGCTGCGGCTGCAGCTGTAAAGGGTCCCATCGATACTTATTTCGCAAAAGCTGGATCCCTTCTGAGTGAATGAAATTGAGGTTCTGGAGAGAAGAATCTCCCAGGAAATAGACTGGGTCAGGAGATCCTCAATGGGCCCAATGGCTCAAGCCAGAACTCCAGAAGGCAGAGCCGAAGGGTTAAACAGTGATAGGACCGATCTAGCATCGTGTCAACTCCCAAGTACTGCTACAACTGACCCCGACTTTACTATTGAAGCCCCGAGTGGATTTGAGGACATGAGCCTAATGGCCTTACCTAATACCCAACTGCCTCAAACTCCAGTAGTAATCCCTCTAATAACATTAGATAATAATATAGAGGCAGTTAATGATAAAGAGCTTAGCTCAGAGAGAGACAGGGGGCTGAGGGAAGGGGCAATACAAAAAAAGAAGAGGGGGGCCCAAAACAAAGAAGATAATAGGATAAAGTCCCCAAAACCTAAACAGCCGAGAGGTAAAGGGGGGAAAGGAGCCAATACTGTTACCATCATTGCGAAGCCGGGTACAACAACTCCCCTCAGAATCCATAATACAACGCCATCACCACCTCCTACTAACATCACTCTAGTGGAAAACTCCACTGACGATATCACACTGGAGGACATAGGCACACTTCTTAGGTCCCTACTGAGTCCCCTCGAAGCTAGACTGATCAAGATCGAAGCTAGACTAGTCATCATTGAGAAATCTACTGTACAACTCGCTGATTCGAGGAAACTTGATATCAGTGGAGTCAAAGCAGCAAAAGGGGGACCAGAACCAAAGTCTAAAAAGGGCAACGAACTCCTGACAGCTATTAATAACAAGCCACCTCCCACAAACCCCAAAACTCCTCAAGTCATTCCAAACAAGACCCTGCAACCCTCTAACGCCAACAAGGCCCCCACTACAACCCATCATACAGTAACTGCCACCCCAAAAACTATTCCCCTCCCCAAAGATACTGCTCTAGCCCCGACTAATACCAAGGACGCTCCACCATCTATGGGAGAGAAATCTAACCCCATCCGCAAAGAAAAACCCGTTAACCTCCCCCCTGAAGCAGCTCCGTACACCTTAGTTCTGGCGGGGGTTCTGGAATTAAAACCTCTGACATTCGAATCAACAACATCACTAAGGAATAAAGTTATTAGCTGGCTCTCCACAAATAGACCACTCCCGAGAGGAATAACCAGTGATATCTCCATGGTCAGGCGGGCCACGTGGGTGGGTTACTCCAAAAAATCCATAAGGGGAGATTGCGTTCTGGTTACCTTTAGAGAGCAGAATACAGCTGCATATATCTGTGCTTGGGCTTCTGATGATTTTGGCAGTAACATCCAACCACTGCCTATCTCATTTTTCTATCCATCAAGCCTGTATAATCTAGAGGACCAGAGATGGGGGCACCATCAAGAACTGCTGGAAGATTGGGAAAGTTGTCGTAGGGAGAGAAATGTCCCTCCTCAACATATGGGACGACCTACAGATCATTTCTTACCGTATGGGGAGGAGGCCGGCTGGGAAACAATCACAAGGAGGAGGGGTGGCGGGGGAGGATTCATGAGAGGAATTCCGGGGCCCCATAGAATACATTACCCAGCCTATTTCCCCACTTACAATAGATATAGTAGTTTGGAAATGGTTGACTGACAAATTGACCAAGAGGGGGGAGAATTACCAACATCTCCTGGGACCGAGATTAGTGCACTCCCACTACCCGTCACACAAACAAGGTCAAAAAATATAGTGGAAACCAATCTAGCCCCAGAATTAAGCAGGGAGGATCCTATCGTCCGTGACCTCTGTCCCTCCGGGCAGGTCACCCCCCGAGCACACTCCCCGCGAGTGAGCCGGTCCTCTGGTGCCGCCTCTGCCCCGAGCTGTGCCCTCTGCCAGATCCGCTTCCACAGATCTCCTGTGCCCCCTGCCTCCTGATTGCCTCACCGCTGTTGTGCTTCTTCTTTCCCCGCCGTTTTTTCCCTAGCCCCCAGTGCTCCCCCCTCCTCGCCTAGCCCCGGCCGCGTTTCCCGCCACCTCCTCGCCGCTGCCCCCCAGCGGCCCCGCCCCCTTCCCTCCCTCGCCACCCCCATTCGCCACCCCGCTCCCCCTCCCAGCGGCCCCTTCCTCGCACAAGACTACTAATAGCCTCTGTGGCCAGCGAGGTGCAGTGACCTCTGTCCCTCCGGGCAGGTCACCCCCCGAGCACACTCCCCGCGAGTGAGCCCGTCCTCTGGTGCCGCCTCTGCCCTATCCGCTTCCACGGATCTCCTGTGCCCCCTGCCTCCTGATTGCCTCGCCGCCGTTGTGCTTCTTCTTTCCCTGCCGTTTTTTCCCTAGCCCCCAGTGCTCCCCCCTCCTCGCCCAGCCCCGACCGCGTTTCCCGCCACCTCCTCGCAGCTGCCCCCCAGCGGCCCCACCCCCTTCCCTCGCTCGCCATCCCCATTCGCCAACCCGCTCCCCCTCCCAGCGGCCCCTCCCTCGCACGAGACTACTAATAGCCTCTGTGGCCAGCGAGGTGCAGTGACCTCTGTCCCTCCGGGCAGGTCACCCCCCGAGCACACTCCCCGCGAGTGAGCCTGTCCTCTGGTGCCACCTCTGCCCTGAGCTGTGCCCTCTGCCAGATCCGCTTCCACAGATCTCCTGTGCCCCCTGCCTCCTGATTGCCTTGCCGCCGTTGTGCTTCTTCTTTCCCCGCCGTTTTTTCCCTAGCCCCCAGTGCTCCCCCCTCCTCGCCCAGTCCCGGCCGCGTTTCCCGCCACCTCCTCGCCGCTGCCCCCCAGCGGCCCCGCCCCTTCCCTCGCTCACCATCCCCATTCGCCACCCCGCTCCCCCTCCCAGCTGCCCCTCCCTCGCTCCGCCCCCCGCACTCTCCTCATATGGCAGAGTGGCCAATGCGCAGCGTGCACACGCAGCGGGCGCGCCGATTGTGCGCCGAAGGCGTGCCAAAGGTAAGCCCGTCTGCGCCCGTCCGCGCCTGGACCGCGCCCAGCGCTGGAACCCCTGGCCCCCGAGGACCCCAGCCCACCCACCGGACGTACACCGCCGCCACCCTCAACGCGCTCAACACCGGCCGAGTCCCGGGATGCTACCGAGCCACCCCGAGACGCACCCAAGGACCCTTCAGCTGCCACGCCTGCAAGTTCACCTGCATCCAGACCTGCCTCGCACCAGCACCCGCCAAGCCGAACACCAGCAGCAACCACCTCAAGTGCATCCTGCTCAACACCCGCTCCGTCCACAGACATGCCATCGAACTCTGGAACCTCCTCGACACCACAGCTCCTGACGTTGCTTTCCTCACGGAAACATGGATGAACGACTCCTCAGCGCCCGACATCGCCATCCCAGAGGGATACAAGATCAACCGGAGAGATCGCGACATCCAGACTGAAGGAGGCATCGCCATAATTCACAGGGACACCATCCACATCACGACCAACACCGACGACACCCTGACTACCGCTGAACACCTACACTTCCAGATCCGCACCGACCCGAAGACCACCCTCAGAGGCACCCTGATCTACCGACCCCCGGGAGCAGTCACACAATTCAGCGAGGACATCGCTGACTTTGTCAGCCCGCATGCCCTCCCCTCCGCTGACTACATCCTCCTGGGGGACATCAACTTCCACCTGGAGAACAACAACGACCGCAACACCATCACCCTGCTCGACAACCTCACCAACCTCGGACTCAAGCAGCTGGTGTCCACCCCCACCCACCTCGCCGGACACACACTCGACGCCGTCTTCTCATCCAGCAAAGACATCGCCTTTAGCCACGCCACTACACTCCACTGGACGGACCCCAGCTGCGTCCACTTCACCTTCAGAAGAACGACGATCCACCACCACCAGCAACAGGTTGCTCGCAGAAGCTGGAACAAGATCACAGCCGACCAGCTCGCCGCTTCCCTGAGCCAGCACCCTCCCGCTAGCTCAGCGAATCCCAGCCAGGACGCCGACAACCTCACGAAGTGGATCAGCAACTGCGCAGAGGAACTCGCCCCACTGAGGACCCCGCCCAGCAGACCCGGCAGCAAGAAGGCCCCATGGTTCACCAACGAACTCAAGAGCTCCAAGAAGAACTGCCGAGCCCTCGAGAAAGCCTGGAGAAGAGAACCAACACCGTACAACATGACCACCCTCAAGCTTGCCACCCGGAAGCACCACCAACTGATCCGCGCCACCAAGAAAACTGCATTCAAGGACCGGCTGGACAACAACGCACACAACTGCAAGGAACTCTTCAACATCGTGAAAGAGCTCTCCAACCCCAACGCCGGAAACAACGACATCACCCCATCGCAAGACCTCTGCAACTCCCTCGCCTCCTACTTCCACAACAAGATCGCGGACATACACAACAGCTTCAGCACTCAACCGACGCACGCCACGACCGAACCACCGCCCCCTACCACCACCCTCCGCTCCTGGACTCCGATCAGCACCGAAGACACCGTCCGCATGAACTCCATCCACTCCGGATCTCCGACCGACCCCTGCCCTCACCACGTCTTCAACAAGGCTGACGCTGTCATCGCACCCCACCTGCGGGACATCATCAACACCTCCTTCGACACCGCCACCTTCCCGGAGAGCTGGAAGCATGCCGAACTCAGCGCTCTACTAAAGAAACCAACAGTGGACCCCACCGAACTCAAGAATTACCGCCCCATCTCGCTCCTCCCGTTTCCAGCCAAAGTCTTCGAGAAGACCGTCAACAAACAGCTGGCCGCCTTCCTCGAGACAAATGGATCCCTCGACCCCTCACAGTCTGGCTTCCGAGCCAACCACAGCACCGAGACTGCCCTCATCGCTGCCACCGATGACATCCGAGCCCTGATGGACAACGGAGAAACAGCGGCCCTCATCCTCCTAGACCTCTCCGCGGCATTCAACACTGTCTGCCACCGCACCCTAGTGCCGCGCCTCAGCAACGTCGGAATCCAGGAGAAGGCACTGGAATGGATCATCTCCTTCCTCGACGGAAGAATACAGAGAGTCCGTCTACCACCGTACAAGTCAGAGGCCACCGAAGTCATCTGCGGCGTCCCTCAAGGATCCTTACTGAGCCCCACCCTCTTCAACGTCTACATGAGCCACCCCGCGGCCATCGCACGCCAACACAACCTCAACATCATCTCCTTCGCCGACGACACCCTGCTGATCCTCTCCCTGACCAACGACCCTTCCGCCGCCAGAGCCAACCTTCACGAAGGGATGAAAGACGTAGCCGAGTGGATGACGACCAGCCGCCTGAAACTGAACTCAGACAAGACGGAAGTCCTCATCCTGGGCTCCTCGCCCTCCGCCTGGGATGACTCCTGGTGGCCCCCCGCCCTGGGCACTGCACCCAAACCGACAGACCACGCACGCAACCTGGGCTTCATCCTGGACTCCTCCCTCTCCATGACCAGACAAGTCAACGCTGTCTCCTCGTCGTGCTTCAACATCCTGCGCATGCTACGGAAGATCTTCCGGTGGATCCCCACCAAGACCAGGAAGACGGTCACCCAGGCCCTCGTCACCAGCCGACTGGACTACGGCAACGCCCTCTACGCCGGAACCACCGCCAAGCTCCAGAAGAGACTCCAGCGGATCCAGAACACCTCAGCCAGACTCATCCTCGACATCCCACGACACAGCCACATCTCCGGACATCTGAGAGACCTGCATTGGCTCCCCATCAACAAAAGAATCACCTTCCGGCTCCTCACCCACGCACATAAAACACTACACGATCAAGGCCCGACCTACCTCAACAACCGCATCAACTTCTACGCTCCCAAACGCCATCTCCGATCAGCCAGTCACGCCCTCGCCGCCGTCCCCCTCATCCGAAGAACGACAACAGGAGGAAGGTCCTTCTCCTACCTGGCCGCCAAGACCTGGAACTCCCTCCCTCCCGACCTGCGCCTGACCCAAGACCACCTCTCCTTCAGGAAGAAGCTCAAGACCTGGCTGTTCGAGCAGTAGCAGCACCCCCCTCCCCCAAGCGCCTTGAGGCCCTCCGGGTAAGTAGTGCGCTCTATAAATGTCCTTGATTGATTGATTGATTGATCGTGACCTCTACCAATATAATATCCGACATGAGCCATTCCTCCACAAGCCAGTTGGCGTCTACGGAGGACAATGCTGACAATTCCTCCACTACAGGACCAGCCACTACCAAACTGCACCCTATAACTTTGATTTCATGGAATGTGGCCGGCCTAGCCAATAAAATTGACTCCATAGAGTGGGGCTCCTACATCAGCTCCAAAAATATATTACTTTTCCAGGAGGGGCAGGCCATCGGGAGGACTTGCGACATGGATAGCAACGCACCTAGGCTGCCATGCTACCTGTTTAGAGACCGCCTCTGACGACATATTGGCTGTCCTATTAGAGTGGCAAAACTCCTCGAAGCTGATAGTTGTTAACATATATTCAAGGCCAGTACCCATGTCAAAGGAAGGCGATCTAAATGCACAATACGAACCACTACCAGGCCTTCGTGATGGCCCCTCTTTCGAGGAAGATTTATGTTGGCTTGTCCCAGAGACGGTGGCCCCTCCACCAAGGGCCTGGACCCCCCTGGCCCTGCAGATAACTGCCCTCACTCTAAACCAAGGCCTAAGGGCCTGCAATGGCCATTGTAAATCGGACATTCCCAGTTTTCACACCTATAACAAACTGGGTAGTGAATCGAGACTGGATTAAATCCTAGTTAAATTGTCCATGTGGTCACAAATAGTTGACTTTAAAGTCACCGAAAGAACGGATAGCGACCACAACACCTTGGAATTGTCCTATTCCATACCGGGGCATGCGGCCACATCCTTTGGAACGGACAAAGCCAAGTCGGGACTCCTACTCGAAAATAATCAGAGAAAAGTCAGGTGGGAGAAATTGGCTAACAGCGTAGACAGAATACCAAAGCTATACGCAAGGATTACACGGCTCCTGGAGAGGGCTTTTCAGATAGGGAAGGAGGAGCAAGGTGCTGATAACATAGAAAAGCTTGCACAAACACATGTAGATTTAATTAGCACTCTAGAGCTGGATTTTTTCTCAACGTCAGGGAAAAGAAAAGGCCCACCGGCCAAGACGACCTGGTATAACGCCACTTGTAGGGAATCTAAGGCCAAATTGATACTTGCAATAAAAGGACGCCATAGTAAGGAAGAAATTCAAGCAAGGAGAAAATCTTATAAAAAGCTCCTGGAGAACGCGAGGGCTGAATGGGACCAAGATTATTGGGAAAAACTCGTTAGATCTCTATCCAACAGGGACTCGCGCAAATTTTGGCGCATAGTCTCTAATGGCACAGAGGACTTATCCTCTGCAATTGAGTCCAATATAGCCCCTAACATATGGCAGAGTCACTTAAAGGCGCTGTATTCTGAAGAAAAAGGGTATCCCTATATAGCATGCAGTACAACGGCTTCTGATCCATCTGGGGTTCCGTTTACGGTAAAAGAGGTGAGTAAGGCCATCACTGGTTTATCCGCAGGGAAAGCTCCTGGCCTCGCCTGGGTACCGGGGGACCTGTTCAAGCAGGAACCAGAGATATGGGCCCCATATCTCACATTGATATTTAATGCCATCCTGGGGGGAATGGAGGTTCCTGATACTTGGCTGAGGAGCAGAGGTGGTCCCAATTTATAAAAAGGGGTCCCCTCTGCTCCCAGCCAATTACCGTCCAATCAGTCTTATTGATATATCCCAAAAGCTCTTTGGAAGATTGAGTTTGGACCACCTACAGGCCTGGATAGATGAGATGGGCACCCTGACCCCCTATCAGGCAGGGTTTAGACAGCTTGTATCGACAATAGACCAAATTTTTAGGCTGAATCTCCTTTATTGGAGAACAGCTGTAATTGAGGGCGGCACCTTGTATACTGTCTTCGTAGACTTACGTGCCGCATTTGATTTGGTACCCAGAGCGAAATTGTGGAGAGTCATGGAGGAGCTGAACGTCCCTGGAGACATCTTGGCAATCCTGATGAGACTACATCATAACAACTATGCCCGCGTGAGGTGTGGCAGAGGTGGCAAATTAACCGAAAGGTTCCCCATTCGCAGAGGGGTAAGACAGGGTTGCGTGCTTGCACCGACCCTGTTTTGCCTCTTTGTGAACGGGGTTGTTGCCCACCTGACCAGGATCGCCAACACTGATGCCCCAAAACTGACTGGCAGCAGGGTGCCTGCAATTATGTTTGCAGATGACACCCTGCTGCTGTCCAAATCCCCTATGGGCATTCAACGTGTCCTGGACGGATTTTTACAGTTCTGCTCAGAGCGGGGACTAGAAATTAACCCACAGAAAACTAAGTACATGATTCTTAATCCTAACCCCCATAATCGTGCTCCACCTAGGCTGGGCACAGTCCAACTAGAACGTGTGCATACTATTGAATACTTGGGGATCACTCTCAACGAACATTTAACGTGGTCGTCTCACCAGTCAAAAGTGACCATCAAACTGGCTCAGTTGGCGGGTGGCACTATGAGATTGGTGAATAAATCCCCCTACCGGCCACTTACCCCCATTATTCATATTTACAAAGCACAAGCCCGGGCGGGTGTCACATATGGGGGCGAGCTGTGGGGTCATATTCAATCGTCTAAATTACAATCAACGGAGAATAAATTCCTGAGACAGATTGTTGCCCTCCCACAGAGCACCCCATTACTTCGCCTTAGATTGGATTTGGGCATCCGACCGATATCGGAGAAGCTAGGTCTTAAACCTTTGCCATTTTGAAGGCGTCTATGGTCTAGCCCAGACCTCATAAACTACAGGGCGGAGCTACAGGAACTCCTGCAGTTACCCAACGCCAGGAGAATTCCGTGGATGACTTATATTAAGGGAACGCTGGAGGATATTGGTTTCCCGGAACTATGGTTGGACCCTCTAAACACCTGTTCAAAGATCCCAAACAAGGTACTTGTAAGAGCTTATCAAGAACTCAAGCTCACCAAAGCCATCGATGGTACAAGAGAAGAATCTTTGTCTTACCTGTTCACAAAAGCTAAAGACTCCTATCAACTTGAAAGTGTTTTAGATGCCATGTCTCCAGTACTAACTAGGAAATTTTTTCTCCAATGGAGATATGGAACTCTTCCCTTAGCATCATTCACTGCATCCTGGTCATGCCACTCCTCCAACGAAACTTGTCCGGTATGTGCACATCCAAAGGAGAATGATGTTCATGTAGTCTTTTTCTGTAAGGGCTATGAAAGGAGCAGGAAATACTGGCTAGTCCCTTTGCTCAGGAATTTGGGATTTAGATCTTTCCAAACTGCCTATAGAGTTTTAAAGACAGACTTATCCCCTATTGTAGTTTTTTCCCTGTCTAAATTTTTAACTTCTATGTGGTATGCCCGAAGTCGATGGGTAAAAAGGCTTGTATAAAAAGACTTGACGACATGAGATAGACTGAAATTGCAGCACTCTATTTTACAATTTTGTAATAATTGGATCACTAATGTTGTTTAATACGTTTTTAAATTTTGTATGTAAATGTTATGCATCTTTTATGATCTGTGATCGAAATAAAGATTTTTCGAATCGAATCGGAACTACGTCATCAATATAACGAGTCCAAATTAAGATGTTATTGAGACATTATTGAGAAATTCCTGATTGTCTTACACCCAGGCCACCTGGTTCTCCCACCATACGGAGACTGGTAATATGTTTAACTGAACAACGAGTGTATTTTTGTGCTGTTTCCTCTCAGCCTTCTTCTTGCTTTTCTTCTGTTATTTCAAGACTGCTAGTATGAATTGGTAAGGGGTAGAGACACTAATTCTGAAACGCAAGCAGGGGAATAGCAGAAACTCCATTCACAACATGAGCGTCTCTGAGATTTTGATTGACTGAAGCATTTTCTTTACTCATTCTCCAAAATGTCCACTTTAAGCCATGATCCTGCACAGCTCCAAGACATCACCCCACTAAATCCAATGAGCTCAAACACTCTAACTACTGTTGCTAACCACCACTCACCATGATAGATGCTACTCGGTGAGGAACTTTATTAAAGTGCTCCATTCTATGCTCAGAGGTGTGCAAGGTTCTTTTTCCCAGGTGTTCTGAACAACTAGTATGCACATGTAATGCACTTGTCAGACGCCATCTTGAGGTTCCTTTTATGTGCAACCAATGAACAATTGAACTGAGTTGCACAAGCAACATGATGTATTTTGTTATTATGCATTCTGTATTTCCTGACGGTACCCCTTCGCAAGGATGGGGTTTCCAGCTGCAGTTTGGTTGGGAATTTCTTATG
>NW_028251212.1:0-63884 GCF_964263255.1 Lissotriton vulgaris
GTACCCAATCCCTATCTAATGGCTCAGTACCGGGCCATTGGAAACAGGCTCTGGTGACACCCCTCTTAAACAAGCACTGGCGTTGCCAATAGGTCTCGCATTAGGAAAGTGTGGGCTATTGGTATTGTAAATGACAATTATTTTTTTAATATGTGTTGGCACTGAAAATATATAAATTAATAGCATTGTTATTTACAATGCCAATAACGATATATAAATATAAAATGTCATTTACAAAACCAATAGCTCCAACTTTCCAAATGCGAAACCTATTGGCAACGCCAGTGCTTGTTGTAGTTTTTGTCATACAGCGTAAACTCGAACCGAAGGATGAAACGCTTTACACAAGTGCCGATTACATTACACAAGGACAAGTTCAATTTTATTTTGAGGCACAGGAAGATTGGGGTAGTTGCTGGGAATAACAGAATGCCGAACCTTCGCCGAGACTCGAACCTGCTGGCTCTCCGTTTCTAAAGTCGGCAGCTCTGGTTGTAATGCCACTGTCTCCACGTGCACACAACTCTGCCATGATAGAATGTGGACAACGTACGCCTTACCCTTCGAATGCATTGAACATGGGGCCTCTGGACTGTGCTCTGGTGCGCAGTGCTCCCCTGTTCAGCCTGTTACAGGGGGAGGGACCCTGGCGCACACGGGGCTGCAGACAGTGCCGATATGATACATTCAGCTCAACCTACAACTCCTGATTAAAGTCGTGAAGACTAAAAGAAAGAAAATTAACGTTTGTTTCTGAGTCATGCCAAAGACAGAGGTCATGACCCCCGGTACTTTATGTGCCCAGCCCGTATGTCTCAGTTGTGTGTGTTGCTTGCACATGAACATGTCCTCATCCCTTCCAATATAAAGAATATTTTAACATTATATAATAAAAAGTAACTCTCACGGTGACCACTAAGGGGAGTGCGCAGAGATTGTGGGCTGCTTTGTTTTGTAAGGTGCCAAACAGATACCGTTCCTTGAAAGTGAAAGCGCGGTGCAGGCAGGATGTACGCACCGTCAAATGGAGGCACTGGCCAGCTACAGTTATTTGAATACTTTGGGGCTTATTTACAAGCCCCTTAAAATGATGCAAAAGTGGCGCAAGGGTCTTGTAAATAAGCCCCTTTATGTGTTAAGAGATGCAAGGGTGAAGTAGTTCTAAGACTGCCATGGGAAAGGAAACACAAGACATATGAAACTGTCAGGGGGCAATACATGTATGTAGTATATTTTATGCTGTGGCATTTCTGCTGTTTCTATGCACTTTGGGTAATAGTTTTACTATTTGCCAATTACAATGGTTCTCATTGAACCGAATTATGAAGTATGAAACGGCGTGCCAGCCTTACGGGATACCAAATCGTGGCCTGCCGTCCACCCATAACTAAACAGCTGCGTTTAGTTCACTGAGCCATTGCGTAGAGACCCCGAGGGACAGGAGACAACAAGAAGGTGTTGTGATAATTCAGAGACATGTGTAATTGGTCGGTTGGTTCGGGGTTTGGACAGACAAGGCACTTTCGCTGACTAGACTGTGACATTTAGTTTAAAATATTTCATTGTTTACGGCATCACCCTACACCAGGAACTACTGTAAATGTCCCCTGTAGGCGTGCGGGCTTTGAGACCGGTCCTGTGGAGAGAAAAGCAGCTTCACCACAAATGCATTCAATGCCGTGCGCAGCGTCCATTAAGTGCAAACACAGGTGTTACCGCAAAACTGCAATGCTGAAAAAATACAGTCAATGCCACAGTCAAACACAGGTGTTACCGCAAAACTGCAATGCTGAAAAAATACAGTCAATGCCACAGAAAAACAAGCGTGATTGTGGTAGGAAAGAGGTGTGTTATTTCTAAAATGTGATATGGTGTGCAATTACCAGAGAGCATTTCTACTATGCTTATAAATTAGGATTTTAGCGGTGGTAGGAATACATCACGTTTTCTTGGAGGGGGAGGCAAGACAGAGGCAAGGAGTGTGGGAAATAGCCGGAGGGAAGCCGGATGGGGGCGGGAGAGCCTGGTGGGGGGGCGGGAATGCGAGCAAGGGGAGGAGAATGGAGGGGGAGGCAAGACAGAGGCAAGGAGTGTGGCAAATGGCCGGAGGGAAGCCAGATGCACGCACGGAGACAAAGTGAAAAAAATAATGCGTCACCAACACGTACCTGATAATGCAGAGCGGCCAGGAAACTGAAAGTAATGCAGAGCGGCCGGGAAACTGAAAGTACGGCCGGCCGGCCAGCCATGATTAATTAGGGGAGGAGAAGCCGCAGAGCGCACGCTAGGCGAAGCCCTTTGATGTGATGTGCTGTGCGGCCGTGAATGCGCGTGCTTGTTTGGTCACGTGATTCACGTGAACTTAATGAAAACCGCACCAAGAAGCCCTTGGTTTGACGAGGATTTCGAGCACTTGAATTCTCGCTCCGCTCAATGCGCTTGCGCATTGATAGGTCGCGAGACCTAAAAAGGCAACGCTTGATCCAGCTAGCCCAAAAAACTACAGGCCGATCTCCTTCTTGCCCTACCCAGTAAAGATTGTAAACGATTGGTTAGCAGATTGCTTTCAAAACACATGGAAACTAATAATATCTGAGAGGATGTGCAATTTGGCCTCCGTCCTGGACACAGAACGGAGACTGCCCTGGTGACTGTGATGGACGATCTTCAAATGCGTGCAGACAGAGGTCAATCAGCGGTACTTATCCTGCTTGACCTGTCTGCCGCATTTGACAGAGTCAACCATGAGACTCTCCTAAACAGACTTGAACAGGTGGGGATAGTAGACATGGCCCAGAACTGGTTTCAGTCTTACCTTTCAGATAGGAGGCAGGCAGTGGCCTTTCCCCCCTATTAGTCTGAATTTATGAATATCACACATGGCATTCCCCACGGCTCCGCGATTAGCCCGATATTGTTTAACATCTACATGAGACCTCTGATTGCTGTCATAAGGACGCATAATATTAACCCCTTCCCTGCGCCGCAAATTCAGCAGCGGCTTGGGGGGGCTAGGGTGTGAGCGTGGCGCTTCAGTGCTCATGACGGCTCCATGCCGTCATGAGTCACGGGTGGCATGTGTTTATGATGGCGTGGTTCCATCATGACCACGCCCGCTCATTAATTCACCCACACAGGCGGGGAATTAGTGCCGCATGGGAGGAGTGGTGGCGGTGGCATGACGGTTCCACGCCGTCATGAGCACAGGCCACCTGTGGCTAATGACGGCATGGAGCCGTCCTGAGCACGCAGGGGGTTAGCATAGTAAAATATGTGGATGACACTCAACTTATTCTATCCCTAGAGGGAGAATAGGTTACACCCCTGGAAGTGTTTCATGCTTCCCTACGAAATACGGTACAAAAGGGGGTGGTGATGGGCGGAGCATCTGAACCAATCAAACACTCACACCCAGTCAAGAGATCTGGGTTTAATCCATCACCGTTCTTTAGCCCACTCTGCCACCCCAGTTCAGACATGGCCATATGCAAATCAGTCTGACCCTGTGCCTCATGGGAACAGTCCAGCCCGAACTGCCAAGCCATGCCTTCCCTGGACCGGAAACAAGCTTCAGAGGACCAGTTTCTGGCATTTTAGCCGTCTTCAGCCCGGCTTGCTTGAATCCAGTGGCAAAGTGAGCAAGGGACTCACGTCTGAGCATACCCTGCCAACTTATGGCGAACAAAGCAGTACAAAAGGGGGTGGTGATGGACGGAGCATCTGAACCAATCAAACACTCACACCCAGTCAAGAGATCTGGGTTTAATCTATCAACTCTGGCCAGTCTGTTTCCGCCACCAACCGACAATAATGGTTAAGATATATTAACAGATCCGAAGTGCCCTGTTTCAGTTCCAGGAGGTCTCGGTCGGCAGAATACATTTCCACTCTTCTATCGAATGTCTTTTCAAATTCCCTACGGAATTCGTCCCAATCATAAAGCAGCGGATCTTCACGTTTCACTATAGGAACTGCCCACTGTGCAGCGTCACCCCCTAGGTAAGAGATCACAAATGCTACCCTAGCTTGGTTGGTGGAAAACATTTTGGGTTTGCACATAAAGTGCAGCAACACTTAAATCATGAAAACCTGCACCTTTTTGTTGTCCCCAGAAAAGCTCTCCAGAGGAGCCAAAGGGATTTGCGCAGGCATTTCAACGACCACTGAGGCTGGTGGGGCCTGATTCTCACTTGCACTAAAGGGATTCCCCTACAACCGGTCCAACTGGGGCCTGCAGTTGTGAGGTTTCCACCCTTGAGTCAGCTACTTCTTGTCTAGATGCAGCCAACTCTGTTTGTACCAATGCCAGGGCTGCCATGACATCATCAAGGGTAGCCATGTGTATATCTCAGCACAACCAAGAAAAAAAGCAATCGTGGGCCGATTATTCTGTCAGGCTTGATCTTCCGATGTCTCCGGGGTTGTGCTGAAGGTATAGGGTTCCACCTCTTGACGTCCCCGGTGCCTGAATTGTAAATTGTAAATGTACAGACCACCAGGATAGTCAAGCGAGGGAGGGAAAGGAAGGGGACAGCGGGGAGGGAGATCTGCAATAACAACGAGTACACTAAGTATACCCTCCAAAAGGCTGCATGTATCTCAACTGTATTTCCTTCCTTTACCACTTAACAAGGTATGCGCACATTCCTACCTGAAAAGAAAAATACCTGAAAAGGAAAATACGGTAGCCTCAAATACCAGAAGAGATAAAGGAGATACCAGGGATTTAAACCAGCTGGAAAGAGACAAAAAAACATATTGGAACCATTGTGGATGTGGTGATACAGTAATAAATAACTAGCGTTTATAACATACCAACACGTGTCGTGTATTGTTCTTAGTTCGTTAAATCCTGTTTGATCCCCTGTTTATCTATCTTCTGTGGCAGAGACAAAAAGAAATGGTTGCGGAAAAAGAAAGCAGGTAAGTAGAACAGATACGGTCAAAACCTCTTAACGATATCTGCCTCCTGCATAGTTCCTTCTCTCCGTGTAAGAGTTCAGCTTCTGAACGGCTGAGAACTCCTCTTAGTATTCAGTGGAAAAGGCTTGCCAATCTGGCCTCAAACCAAACAGCAACACAGTATCTAATCACTATAGTCTCGTAAAAACACCCAAAGTATTCCTGAGGTTCCAAAAAGTTTGTGAAGTCGGACCAGGTGGTGTCTGTATCCTGTTAACAGAATGCCTGTGCAGCTCCACTGAAGAACAACAGCGGCTCTCCCGACCGCGGGGAGCGATCGGCAAATTAGGCAAGCAGGTTTAAACAAAACTGGAAGAAAAACACTTGCAACGTGCTTCCTCCCGCTGGACCAAAAACAGAGTACCCAACCCAAGACGGGGTACTTAGGAGGTAGTACAAGACCTTCGTAGCACTTACCCTGATCTGTGGACTCGACGTTCACCAGGATCCATTGGCAAGAATAATCGGCTGCGCCGGCTTCTGTGCAATACCCTTTATGTCCGGTTTGTACGCGATTTGCGTACCTCGTGACGTCCATCCCGGGCATGACGGGAAGTGTAGTTCCAGGCCCTAGAACACCTTCGGGAAATCAGAAGAAAGAGGGCAGCGTTACCGGTACATGGTTTATGACAGGGCAGGAGAGCTGGGGGGGGAAACAAGTGAGGGAAAGAGGTGTGCCCACCTTTGCCAACTCCACCCCTCAGGTGGGGGAGGCGAGGTGAAGCACAACTATGAGTCCCCGCCATCTTGAGGATGGGGGGACCCAACCAACCAGGGACAGGCTTCTGCCCCTTTCCCACTAGGGGATGGCACGATGGGGGGTGTACCCACCCTAGGGAAGGGACCCATTGGTCCCTACCCTTTACCTACCTGTAATGTCCCTAAATCTAGCATTTAAGGGGCACCCTGAACCTTGCTTCCTCTCGATCCAGCCTGACAACAAGAAGAAAGAACAAGAAGGGCCGTACAGCCGTGCAGCCAGCTAACAAGAGGAAGACGCCCACTGACTTGGCCCCAGCCCTACCAGCCTGTCTCTCCTCGAACCTGCTACTGCGAAATCCTGGTGTGTCCTGCAGCCAGCAACCTCAAAAACCCTGGAGGACCTGCCTGCCTTCATTAACCAAGACTGCTTTTCCTGCGAACACCGGATTTGTTCAACTGCAACCTCTGGCAGCAGCCAGAGACTACGAATCCAGCCCACTCGGCACCCCCAAACCCGGTCCGAGCTCGAGTGGAAAAACACCATGAGGAGGTCACCCTGGCGATCCTGAGCCGAGATCCGGTGATACCTGACCTGCCTCAAGGCTCCAGCCGACGCCTGCAGCCTAAATCCAGAAGGACCCCCTAACGACGACCAGGAGCTGGTAAGAAGATCCAACCCCAAAAGGCACCCCTGCACCCGACGCCCTACGGCATTGTGTGCCCAAACCGACAGTGTCTAACCAACCCTTAACGTCCCAACTTACCTCTCCAAGTGATGGTCACCCGGAAGTCCTTCGTCTCTCTCCCTGCAGTGCTTTAGCAAACCGGATGCTCTCCATAGAAAAAAACATGGCGCCTGACGTCGAAGCAACACTGTGCACCCGGTCGCCCCAGTGCCGCTGAGGGTGCATCTTTTGTGGTACTTTGTTTCCCCATTTGCCCTGACCTTAATCCTACGAGCTTTGCTCCGACAATCCAGTGGCCTGCTTGCCAGCAGTCACCAACCGGAGGCCCCCTTTCCCCCATTGGATAACATTGGGCCTCAACATTCCGCACCCGGCCGCCCTAGTACAGCTGAGAGTGTAACAAGAGTGCTTCACTGACCCTGGGGGAGCTCTGAGTCTAACCCCAGAACCGTAACTCCCAACCTGTTTTTCCTTCATAGGATACGATTGACAATTTTCTAAGTGTGGAGTTTTGAAATCTAAAAATATTCTTTAAAAATTGCACAAATAACCAAAACTTATTTATTTACCTGGTTACAGGAAATGTCCCAGTGCTGAATCCAGGTATCCAGCACTGAGTTAGAAAAGTAACGTGCAAAGTAACTTATCTGTAATTTACTGAAAAAACCTATATATTTCAATGCACTGTTTTTCTTTAAAAAAAACGACTAATTGTGGAGTTTTTAAATCTAAAGGTATTCTTTAAAAATCATGCGAATAACCGAAACGTAATTGCTTAACTGTTTACAGGAAATGTCCCAGTGCTTAATCTAGGTATCCAGCACTGAGTTAGAAAAGTAACGTAAGAAGTAACTTACCTGAAAAAGCCTATTCATTCTAATGTACTCTATTTGCTAAGTGTTGCAACCTGCTGCATCCCCTGTATATCAAACAAAGTACACGTTCGATTGCATTTTCAAACTTCTATATACAGCAACTTATTACTGAAAAGTATTTTATGAAACATGTGCCAGGCTTGCTTGGTTCTAAAAATAAACAAAAGTATATTTTTTTTACATAAAAGAAACAATTTACTTAGAGTTCAGTTCTTGAGTGTGTGGATTCATTTGCTGACTGAGTGTGTACATCAAATGCTGAACATTGTCCTCTGATACTGCCTTACTGCTCGACCACTCTACCACAATTAGAAGAGTAAGGTCTATCTACCTTTAACCTCTTCCTACCTCCTCTGGGTTCACCTGGACTCTATACACACATATACCTCATTTTGGTATATTATATATATAGCCAGTTTCCAACAATATTCCTCTAAATTCTTGACTCACCTTGACTTCACTCATTTTTCCTTTGCTTTCTGAAGCACTCATTTTAGACTTTACTTGACAGACTACCTCTTTCACTTTGCTATGATTAACACTATTCTTATTTCTACTGTTACTCAACCCTTCCACACATTTTACTATATGCTCCACAGGTTTTATTATAGCTACCACCTCTCCCAAAAGTGGCTCCTCCTTTAACATCAGTTCTTCTCTGATCATATCATTAAAGCATTTAAATATAAATCAATCCCAAATTCTCTCATCATTCACCCCCAACCTTGCAGCTGCAAGCCAACCTCTTTAGACTTGTTACAAAATCTTTCACCTATTCTTCTCTATCCTGCTCTCTAAACCCACATTAATATCGTTCAATTATTATGATGATCTAATTTAAGAATGCAAATCTCATACTCATTTAGAGATCTTTGCTCAACTTTACTTAAATTAGGTAGTGTATTCAGAATTTCTTGATCCTCCCCACCTAAACAGTGCAACAAATGTGAATATTTGTGTTCTGCACTTCAATCAGTGCCACATACTCTTGCATAATTCATAAATATCTTCCTGCATTTTTGCCACTTAATTGTAGGTTTCCCTGGACTGTTTAGGAAAAAAGATGGGGTTGTGACATTCCAACTAATACCACTATATGTATATTTCAGAGCTGCCTGATAACAGACCCCAATAGGATAAGGACAAAACACACTTAAAGAGATCAAAGAGATGTGCCTGTCACTGCACCAAACATATTCCTCAATATATTCATAGAAAAATAAAACTGCTCAATCGCAGGGGTGTGCCCGTCACCATGTTTAACAGGTTTCGTAAATTATCTCAAATACTTTCAAACAACATGCTTGTCACCAAATTTGATGAGTTCCACGTGGCTCTTTTCCAGAATAATGTGCCTGTCACCGGGCTTGACAAGCTCCCCAAGATACTTTCCACAATATACTTTATCTCAGAATTGACTGGAGTGCAGACAACATGTCACGGGAACCAAACAATCCACCTTTACAGATGTGCCTATCACCATGTTGATAGGCCGTAGAATTCGACAGTAGTTCTAATCAATGAAGGCCATTTCAAACTTTAAAAATGGGTGTCATACATTGGCACACACACAGGTGAGCGCCCACCTTCTAAGGTGAATTGGACTTGGTAGGCACACCACTATGAAGCTCCAAAGCATCAAATATGGCCTTTGTGCATTTTTACATTCACTCTCATACCGTTATCTTTTACACTGGATGGCCTTGTTCTTAAATACAAGCCTCCTCTTTCTTTCTGTGTCCTTGTCCAGACAATGAACTGCATAATGCGTTCTACAATATGTCGTCAATACTGCAAGGCCAAAGCTCGTAAGTGCAGTGTTACAGGTGTGTAAATGCCATCATTTCAGGAGCACTGCACTACCTTTCCACTCCTTGATGGACTTTCTCACCTCTAGAATTTGGCAAACAGTTGTGAAAAGTAGTAAGCAGCCCACACACATTTTATTAGACTGTTCTGCTTCCAAGACTTTGAGGTGTAACATTCCAACCTTGGTGATCCAGTACTCATCGTCCTTGTAGATAAGTCCATGCAGGAGCAAGCTTTATTTACACCTCATTGTGGTAAATGAATTTAAGAGGCTTCTGAATATGAATTAGGAAGTTTATTCCATATGATAAACTCCACCCGATCACGGAGCGTCCGGTCCCAATCAAGCCAACGGTTACAATGCCTAACTGTAGACCAGACGTCCATGCACGGGTGACAAGACATTCGTATAATAACATGTATACACGGTTGAACACAAGAAGTGGCTCGTGAAGATCACGAGCAGAAGTCGGTCATACTCTGCGTGAAGCATCACGCGGTGTATGACACGTAAGCATACATTACACCACCTTCCCCCTTACAACGGCGAACAATAAATGAAATAAAATAAATAAATAAAAAAAAACATTCAGAATCTTACAAATTCATTGTACCTCTCAGGGGCTTTGATACGCCTGCCAAAAGAAGAAAAAGATTGGTTAACAACAGAATTCTGAGGGTTTACAAAATTCCTGACAGGAAGCTGGTCACAGTTATAATCAGAAGAAGAATGAGAATCACTAGACACATGAGGAACGCTTAACCAAAAACTCCAGTCCAGATTATCAGAACTATCCCCCCCAACTTTACTTTTGATAATTTCATCTTGATAATCTGTTACTTTCACCAATTGGCGCTTGTTCCACCAACCCTTCTTACCAAGGAAAGCGGACCCCTTACTAACTCTTAGTACTTGAATGGGTGCAAAACATTTTGAAAGACCTTTAGGTACTCTTCCAGGGTTCTTAATCAACACCCAGTCACCAACCAGAATATCCACAAAATTACCTTCCGAACTACCATCGAAATGTAACTATATTTGCTTTTGCTTTTCTTGGACGTTCTTCTTAACAGAATGAAAATCATTAGTTTTCCTAACAGCTCCCTGCTGCAACCATGAAGGAAACAAAACGGAACGATTCTCCCTCCCTCTCAAAAGAGAAAAAGGAGATACTCCTGTCACGCAATGGGGTGACGTGTTATAATGCCAGACCTTCTTTTTTACAAACTCCCCTACCTTGTAACCACAAGACACAGCAGTCTGTATACCTTCTTTAATCACCTTATTCCCCCTCTCAACAAGACCATTCGAAGATGGGGAATATAACGCCACCTTCAGTTGCTTGATATCTAATTCCTTCAAAAACTTACACATTTTATCAGACTCAAAATGTCCCATTATCCGTGACGATAGACTTTGGAGGTCCTTCTAAATCAAAAACTTTCTTGAGAAAAGTTATGGTAGAATCTGAGTCTGGAGATTTAACAAAATCAAAGTACATCCATTTAGAGAAATAATCAATTAAAAGAATTACATACTTATTTTCCTGTTGAAGAATGGAGTATGGGCCCGAGAAATCTACCCCAACAAGATTCTGAACTCCACCAATAAGTCCAAGGATATTTTCTCAATTGTTGAGGAACTGTCCAATCCGGCTAGAGTTACTATCGCCCCGCTCCCCTCCCAGCCTCTGTGTGATTCTTTGAATCAGTTCTTTGTGGACAAAATTGTTAAAATCAAAACCAGCATCTCCGCTCATGTCTCACCTGTCTCTCCCCCCGCTAGCACTTCCTCTCACCACACCACCCACACCCTCTCCCAGTTTCCCCTCATCTCAAAAGAGAATTTTCTCTCCCTCCTGCTCAAAGTCTCCTCTGGCTCCCTCAGCGATTGTTGCCCCCCCCCTCTGCCCTGCGAGAAGCTTTCACTTCCTGTCCGGACCCCCCTTTGGCCCTTTTAAACAACTCTTTAACCTTGGGGGTGGTTCCGGCCTCCTTCAAACGGGCAGAGGTGGTCGCCATCTTGAAAAAACCTACGGCTGATCCGTCCACCATGAGCAACAACCGCCCTATTTCCCTCCTCCCCTTCCTCAGCAAAGTCCTGGAGTCCCACATCACTCAAACCCTTACTTCTTTTATAGAGGACTCTTGTGTCTTGGACCCCCAGCAGGCTGGGTTCAGACCTGCGCATTCCACAGAAGCAGTCATCCTCTCTGTGATGGACGAACTACGCAGGGGCGCCGACTCCAACACCTGTCAGGCCCTGGTCCTTCTGGATTTGCCGGCCGCCTTTGACACGGTCGACCATGATATTTTGGTCGACCGTGTCAGAGAGGCTGGCATCCAGGGTACAGCTCTGGACTGGGTGCGTTCTTTCCTGACCCATCGCCATCAAGCTGTCAGGCTGTCCCAGTTTTCCGACTCTCAAGTCGAGCTGACCTGTGGTGTCCCGCAAGGTTCCTCCTTATCCCCTCTCCTTTTTAATTTATACCTGGCCCCGTTAATCCGTTCCCTCCGTCGATTCAATGTCTCTGCGTTCAACAACGCGGACGACATCCAACTGGTTTTCACCATCGACTCCAGTGACCAATCTATCTCTACTTTTCAAAACACCCTCTGCTTCATCAGTGATTGGATGGGCACAAACCATCTGAAACTCAACCCCGACAAGACTGAGCTGGTCCTTGTCGGGGGGCCCTCCAATCCCTGGCACTCTTCCTTTTGGCCTGCCAGTCTTGGCAACCCCCCTTGTCCCGTCAACTCAGCAAAAAGTCTGGGAGTTGTCATAAGCAACGACCTATCTATGACACCCCAGATCAGCGCTGTAGTTTCCTCCAGCCATTTCCAGCTCAGGAAAATACGCAAAATCTCCCGCCTACTTACCACCGATGCCCTTACCTTGGCCCTGCTTGCGTTAGTCATGTCTAGGCTTGACTACGCAAATGCACTATACGTAGGCATTCCTGCATACCAACTCAGGAGACTCCAGCTGATCCAAAATCAAGCTGCCCGCTTGATTTACCATCAACCCAGAGATCAGCACGTTCAACCTCTCCTAAAAAGTCTCCACTGGCTCCCGGTCTCTGCCCGCTGTAAATTTAAGCTTAGTTGCATCATTTCAAATCCCTCACTGGTCATGGCCCCTCCTTCATTTCTTCCTTGCTCCATCCTTATGTCCCTTCTCGCACCCTGCGGTCATCCCAATTGGCTTTACTTTCTGTCCTCAGATTCAAGCGGAAGAAACACGGTGGCCTTAGGTTTTCTTTCTTAGCCCCGTCTTTCTGGAACTCCCTACCTTTCTCTCTTAGGTTGTCCTCCCCCTACTCCGTGTTCAGATCTTTTCTTAAAACGCACCTGTTTACTGTAGCCTACCACTAGTTGTCCTCCTCAGTTATGTTATTTTCTGTCTCTCCTCCCTGCTCCCTCTGTATAGCGCCAAGAAACCTAATGGTGTTAGCGCGCTCAATAAATTAATTTAACATAACAACATAACATATAACATAACTTTCTCCCAAGGAGAGTCAGGAAGCTCCGTGGGGTGTAAAGGTACCTTTAAGGTACGCCAATGCTTGTCAGACAACAAACATTCAGGGCAAGAATCAATCAGATTCTTGACCTGAATATCCATAGAAGGCCACCAATAATGTTGTTTAATTCGCATAGATGTTTTAGTTACACCTAAATGACCTTGATGGGCCTTATTAATAATGGATTCTCTTATTTTAAAAGGAGGAACAAATTTCTCTCCCCTCCGGACTATGTCGTTTTCCACAGAGAGCTCCTCTGCAACCTGAGCAAAACTACGTAAATCCCCGCTCAAACCCCTAGGTTCAGGCCAACAATGAGTAGAAAATTCTACGACTTTCAACAAGACATTGTCAAGAGCGGTGGCTTCCTTCCAATCCTTTTCAGAAATAACGTCACTAACCTCATTTACAGCATCCACTAAAGTGACACACTCCACATCTTCTACTAGAAAATCCTCTTCATCATCCTTAATCATAGCCATCCTGGACAAACAATCGGCCCTAAAATTCTTGCCTCCCACAATATGTTTAACTGTAAAATTAAACTCCTGTAATTTTGACACTAGTCTCATAAGTCGTGCTGACATGGAAGCAGAATTAGATTTGTTAAAAATATAAATTAAGGGGTTGTGGTCGGTAACCAACTCGAACTTCCTTCTCCAAATATACATTTTGAATTTGTGGACCGCCCAGGCACAAGCTAGAGCTTCTCTTTTAATTGTACTATACCTTTGCTCAAAATCTTTCAGAGCTCTGGAAGCAAACGCAACTGTTTGTTCCTGACCATTGACTTTCTGGGTGAGCACCGCCCCTAAACCAGACATACTTGCGTCTACTGTGATGACAGAGACGGCGTCTTCTCTAAAGGCATGAATGGCCTTAGCTGAAATAATCATTTTCTTGACTTCACAAAAAACTTTATCCAACTCATCAGTCCAAATAAAATTTGCCCCTTTTCTTAAAAGAAGTCTTAATGGTTCAACTAGTTGTGAATATGATTGCACAAATCTGGCATAATATTCCGCTAAGCCGAGAAAGGTTCGCAAAGCGTCCTTATCTGGAGGGGGTTTCGCGTCCTCAATAGCCCTGATAACAGAAAATTTGGGAGTAATACCTTGATCTGATATAGTATGACCTAAGTAGTCAATTTTGTTCACTGCAAATTTGCATTTATCCCTCCGAACTGTCATGTTTCTGGACATCAAAATTGACAGGACATTTCTAAGAATTTTATTGTGTTCATCTACAGTTTTTGCAAAGATCAAAATATCATCAAGATAAGCTTGAACACCTGCTATACCCTGAAATAACACATCCATCAACTTCTGGAAAACACTACCTGCAGACGCTAAACCAAAAGGAAGGCGTAGAAATTTGAAGGCTCCAAAGGGGGTGATAAAGGATGTAAGTTCTTGGGATTCTTTTGACAATGAAACCTTATGGTACGCTGACCTAAGATCGATCAGCGAAAACCATTTAGCTTCCCCAATGTTCGCCAGAAGTTCATGGATTCTCGGGAGGGGATGACAGTCAACGATAATATTTTTATTTAAGGAGCGCAAGTCCGCACATAACCTAATCTCTCCTGTTTTTTTTCGAGCAACTACAATTGGTGCGATCCATTGAGAGGAATTGACAGGTGTAATAATCCCTTGCTTGCACAAATCATTTAACATATCCTTTAATTCAGATCTAACACTTAACGGAACTGCTCTAACTTTATGTGCTACGGGCTGAGCTCCCGGTATCAATCTTATTTTGTGTTGAAATCCTTTCACGCTTCCAACCATCTCCTTAAAAACAGGTTTAAATTCTGACACAATGTTCTGAACCTCCATATTAGAACTAGCTACCATTGCAATAGGAAGATCATTCGACACAGTTTTAAACTTAGGTAACTCCCCCACTTTGATGGGATTATCGTCCCCTGGAACTAAATACAGTCCCATCTTGGCTAGATCTTTCCAACCCACAATGTTTTTGCCTTATTCGGCTACGTAGATTTTAGTAACTGTTTCCCTCCCAAGGCACTGGACCAAACCTTCAAAATAACCCAACATGTTAATATCTTTCTCACCAAATGCTCTTGGGTTAACATCAGACTCCAATAATTCAACTCTTCTGTCCCATTTCTCATAAAAAGTTGAATCTCTGAGTATGGTAAATGGCGAACCTGAATCTGCCATGACCTGTAAATGTACGTTATCAATAATAGCGGCACATAAAGGCCCTTTAATAGAGTCCACATCACCATTGAAATCTAAAGTAACTACAATGTTTTTGAAAGAGTTGGAACAAGAATCTACATCAATATAACTTACATTAGGAGGTTTCTTTGCAAATCTACAAACGCCTTGAAAGTGCCCAATTTTCTTACAGATAGAGCAACGTTTTTTGAGTGCTGGACAGTTTGGTGCATTTCCTATGTGATCCTTTGAAACGCATCTGTAACAGAAAAAAATATTTTTCTTTTGTAAAGGTTTATAATTAGATTGAACCTTGTTTTTAGGGTTAATTGAACAAACAACCCCTTCTTGATCAGAATCAGAGAAATCCAGAGCATTAAACCCTTGTTTGTTTGGTTCCATAACAACCTTGCTGGTCAAAGTAGAGCGTTCAATACTTAAGGCAAGATCAATGACTTCAGTAAAGGATGGATTCTTACAACCAAGAATCCTTTGTTTGATTTTCCTAGAGGCGCAGTTGAACACAAATTGGTCTCTTATAAAATTGTCAGGTGATGGTTCAAAATTACATGTAATGGCAAGTACTCTAAGAGCAGCGATGTATTCTTCTACCTTTTCTTCTTCCTTCTGTTTTCTTGAGTAAAAATTGTGACGCTCAAGCATGATATTAGGTTCATCACAAAATTGTTTTTTGAGTCTAGCAATGGCTTCAATATATACGTTCCAAGGATTATCTCCACTTTCGTCTTGTGAAATAGGTGGAGCTATAGGAACAATACTTTTAAAAATCCGTTGACCTGCTTGACCTAAACAACCAAAAAGAATAGCAAATTTTCTTTGAAAAGAATAGTCAACAGCATCAATAGCAATCAAATGGTTCTCAAATAAACTAAACCACTCTGACCATATAATGTCAGGAGTACCAGGTTTGCTCAAGAAAGGTGGAGGTTGAGTGATTTGATGCCATTGATTATTAGCCATAGTAAATAATTAAGGAAGCAGAGAAAGAGAAAAAAAATGATACAGAAAATGCAAATATATTAAAACTTGTAAAATATAAAGCGAAAACTGTTGAATATACAATTAGGATCAACTGTTTCAGTACAAACAGGCGTAATGTTGTAAAACCAAATTTATATTAAAGTCCAGATGTAAATAGCGAGCGTATCGCAGAAGTGACACGCAGTAGAAATAACACAGTTTAAATGCAAGAAGCGTGTGTATCGCAGAATTGACATGCAGTAGTAATAACAGGGTTTAAATGTAAACAGCATGCGTATCGCAGAATTGACACGCAGTAGTAACAAATGACACACAGTAGTAACAACAGGGTTTAACTGTAAACAGCGTGAGTATCGCAGAACTGACACGCAGGAGTAAAAACTCAAGTTAAATAAAACGTGCGTATTGTTGAAATGACACGCAGTCAAGAGTGCGTATCGCTGAAGTAACACAAAATAAATAAACATGTGAATCGCTGTAACTAAGAGCGTGCGTATCGCTGAGACGATACGCGGTAATAAATCAAAATGTCAAGGTGCGTATAATTAAATCTTTAGCAAAACGTGGCATCAAGCAGAATATCGTTGAGTATGTGTTACAAAGAACAAACACATTTGGACAACAGTACAGTACCTTGCATTAAGCTGGGAACACGTCAAATTTTCCAATTTTCTTCATGTTTATTGATGGATGAAGAAACGAAAACCAATGGTAGTGAGTGTTTCACCCAGATGATTGTAACCATCCAATAGGAGAGGCTGAATCCAGAAAGAGGAAGATTAACCAATAAAAATGGCAGAATGCCTCATTACATTTTCAACAACCAATTGGGGTTGATGTCTTGCTGAAGGACTTGCTCCGAGGAAACAGGAAATACTTCGTGAAGAAACGAAGCTGGAATCGAAGGGAGTCGAGATTGAAAAATAAGGTGAAATTCCAATATTTTGCGTGGGAAATGGAGTTTGTTCCCCGATCGTCGCCAAATGTGGTAAATGAATTTAAGAGGCTTCTGAATATGAATTAGGAAGTTTATTCCATATGATAAACTCCACCCGATCACGGAGCGTCCGGTCCCAATCAAGCCAACGGTTACAATGCCTAACTGTAGACCAGACGTCCATGCACGGGTGACAAGACATTCGTATAATAACATGTATACACGGTTGAACACAAGAAGTGGCTCGTGAAGATCACGAGCAGAAGTCGGTCATACTCCGCGTGAAGCATCACGCGGTGTATGACACGTAAGCATACATTACACTCATCCATCAGTAACTTGTCACCAAATGTCATCTGCTTGAACCTCAACATTCTCTTCACCCACAGGTTGAGAATTCTTAGGGTTCTAGAGTTCTCATCCTAAATGCCATTAGTCATCCTTATCTAAGGACACAGCTTCATTGAACTATGATCACAAGTCAGCCAAAACTGGGGTAAAAGCAGTAACATATAGGAAGATGGCAGAGGTCATTTATTAGGATGTTGTCGAACATAACTCTATTGGTTTCAGGGCGAAGAAAAAGGAAAATAATTCTAGAGTTTGGCTCCTGCCACAACCACAGAGCCCCCTTCCAGCTGAGTAATGGGGTATCTGGTGAGCAAAATTAGAAAAGCATTAAAGGATCCAAGTAATCTTGGAGGAACATGAAATTGAAACAGTTTCTGAAGACTATGTGTGCCAGATTGTGGAACGGCCCTATGTATGTGTGTCATGCTCTTTATGTTCAACAGACTTATGGGGACCATGGGACCATGATTACTTTCCCTCCATGCCTGAGTATTCTCTGAGGGGAAACATGGATTTAGGAGGCTCCTCAGCCTTAATATCACTAGAAGATGAGGAGGATCGATCACCCACACACCCTGTGTACCTCAAGCTGCATTGCTCATCACTGGGATTTTGTGTGCACATAGCTGGAAGTTTTACCAGTAACTAGTGTGACCAAGTTCCATGATCAGTTTTCAGGGCCACAAGATCAGTTTCTAGTCTTGTGTGCCATGGACTGCCATCTTTTGTTTGCATCTTCTCACATGCTACTTGCACATTACCTTCTTGTGTCATCCCTGTTTTTGGTGCGGCTGCAGGTGTATCATTCGACCCCCAACACGGGGTGGCAAAAGCAACAATGTCCAGAATATCTTTCTCCTTATCGGGTCTTCCATCACTGTAGGTTTTGTCATCTGAGATAATACACAAGTCCTAACCCTGTCCATCAAATGTCTAATTTGGCGTGCAAGTTTCTTCCGGGTTCGCTTCTGTCCGCAGACCTGACACTTGTGCTCATGTTTGATCATTTTTTCAAACCAATTAAGAAATGTCGGTCATTGCTTTGTTTTATTTTGCTGTTAGGATCCTTCAACTTCTTCCTTAAATGAGTCAATTTAAGTCAAAGGTACCATCCTCCAGAAAGGATAATTTCCAGGACTTGCTGATGAGTCCTGCCCAATGATTCAGGGACTTGTGTGTGGTTTATTTCCATCCTGGAGGTAAATAGCATTGCTGGGAGTCCCTTTGTTGGGGCTCTACTTTCTCAGATATTTTGGCTTCATCTCTACTGTTGTATCTTACCAGATGCAGCTGAGTTGTATTTTATAAGTTCCATTTTTAAGATCAGGTTGCAGGATGGCATTCAAGTACAATTTGTAGGTTTCTATGTCCATCTGCCCTTCAGCCTAGTAGTCCTTATACTACAGCCTCACCAGGAGCAGCCTCCCTGCTGCTCAGCCCATCTTCCTACTGTCACCACTCATCCACACAGGCACCCAAACATTCCAAGCATCACAGTCACATCAGCATTCCACTCTCAACACTCACAATGGCTGAGCAGCTGGTAGATAGGTAAACTGGGATACATATAATTAAATAAGCAGGATATAACATATTCCTCTCCTTTTAAATGAAAAATAAAAAGAACAATACAACATGGGAGGAACTATACCCAAGAATGTACAAAATCCGAAAGTAGTTCAAAATTCAGGGATGCAAATTAAAATACAACACCACGAGAGAGTCTGAACACTTCAGTAACCTGAAAGGGAGAGTAAATAAATTGACAAACAATAAAATTAATTGACAAGCAATGTAACCCATCATCCCCAATGAAATCATTTAGAATAACATGTAACATGTTGCAAAGTGTGGACCACACCCGAGACTATGATTTCAAAACAAGGGAACCAAAAATGTAAACAGGATTCCTAACGTAAGGAACATGATGTACCCTCGAAAAATGGGACTAAGAAACCCATTGTGATACCCCTCATGTAAAGAGTAAAACACTTGGGACTGTAACCCAAAAAGTCATCCCTCCTGTAAAAGTTTTTGGCATACACAGTGTAAATGGGAAAAACACCCATAACCTACCCCTGATGTAAGGAGGAGACAACAAAGTATACATGTAGCACATGGTGACTTACACACCATATAGACAAGACGTGCAGCACATGGCGACTTAAACACTGAACAGACAAGACGTGTAGCGCATGGAGACTTACACCGAACACACCTATTGTGTAGTGCATGGCGACTTACACACCATTAACAGAACCCACAAGTAAAGTAGTGTAACTAAGAAAGAGATAGGTGGGAAATCACCCACCAAGAGACAAGAATCTCCCTCATGTATGGGAGTGTGTAGTATAAAAATGGAACCAAACTCCATACCCGTCCCTCATGTAAGGGAGTGTGAAAACAAACCAAGAGATGTGTGACCACCACCCACTAAAAGACTAGGACCTTGTAGTATATCACTTTAAGATTGGTACATTGTGTAGAATCTTGAGTAGGATCTAGAATTTTTGATATGTGTATTGTAGGAAATTCTCTAGAAGCGGTTATGAGAGAAGCTCTGTTTCCTGCCAGCTGTACAGTTATTCTCCTGTGCTGGGGGTTTAAATAAAGAACCAAATTACAAGAAGTTACCGGTGAATCTTTTATTACTACACCGATTTGGCGACAAGGACCAGGAACCCTCAGTACAATCTTCAAAAGAAAATTTATAGACATTTTCATCAAGCACTTGAAGGAACAAACTGTTTCAACATTATCTTCATCTTTTCCGCGCAACCTGACATTCTTCTATCAGTAAGTTTTTCTTCATTCTGATATTTTTTTTTATCCTTCTGCGAGTTCAGGTAATTGCGCGATTACTTCGCTAGTTAATTGCGAGATTACTTTGCTTCTCAACAACTTTATACTTCACTAATGCATGTTAAGAAATTTAATTATAAGCAGCTGTGTTTGCCTACGAAGCTCTAAGCGCAAGCCTTACTCTGTGAACCTTAAGTTGGAGCCTGTTAATGTGCAAGCAACTGTGTTTACTTTTAAGCTTCAAGCGCAAGCCTTACTTTGTGAGCCTTAAGTGGGAGCGAACAGCTGTGTTTACTTTCGAAACCTATGAAGCATTAAGTGAGAACTTTCTTTCAACTTTAAGTGCGAGCCAGCGAGTGCGTGGGCGACAGTATTTACCTTTGAAACTGGAAGCGTGCGAACTCTGAGCACGAGACGGTTACCATTGTCTCTGGATTTTTATCTTCAGATAGTCAGCACGTGTGTGAACACTCCTACGCATAGCACTTTTACCGGAAATTCAACGCGCTGATGTCACGCAAAGGTCACACAGCTCGTGATACTTTCAGACAATTTTTTTTTTTCTTTCACTCTTTATTTAGCGCGAACAAAACGAATCAGCGAATTTAACCTGTGCTGTTTCAGACATTCATCGTTTTTATACAGTAAGACTTCAAATATTTCTATTTATTTCCTGGTATTAGTGTTTTGATATTTATTCAAAAGAACATGAATGGAGAATCCAGCACAGTTTCTATTTCACAAGGTAACACAAGCATTACTTTAAGTGATCCAAAAGGATTTCTAGTTAATCCAGGTGAACCAAATATTAAATGGTTAGATTGGAAAGAATATTTTTAAATTATATTGCCACTCTAGAAGATAATGGCATTATCATGTCTCCAGAGAGGAAAAAATAATTTTAATGCACTGTTTAGGACCTGAAGGTCTCACAGTTTATTTACAGATGCAAAAGACTGAAAGAAGTGGAGATATTGATGTATTTAAATGTGCTATAGCAGATCTTGATGACCATTATTCTCCAATTGTATGTGTTGCAGTTTCTAGACGTGCTTTCTACAAGCGTAAACAAAACGCAAATGAGTCGATTGAGGATTATGTCTCTGCTTTAAAGAATTTGGCCATCAAGTGCAAGTTTGGATCTTTACTTGACGATATGATTAGAGACCAAGTGGTTATGTGCAGTAAAAACAAAAATGTCCAAGACAAGTTGTGGATAGAAGGTGATGCTTGTCTAAAAGACATAATTACATTTGTTAAAAAAGCAGAGCTCTCAGATAGATGTTCTAATGCAGTCCCTACTTCCAATGAACCAGTGACTGTTAATAAGATCAGCGACACAAGGAAAGACAAGAACTCTAATTTCAGACAATCCAAGCAATATCAAAATTGGAAACCACACCCAAATTCCAATTTCAAAAGAGAGGATAATTCTACTCAATTCTTTGCATGTTACAGGTGTGGCAGTACATCACATATGGCTAGGTTTGATAAGTGCCCTGCTATGTCTTCAAAATGTGCAGCCTGATCGGCCATTTTACCAAACAATTTAGAAGGAAGCCCCAAAAGAAAACACAAGTTACTTGTGTAACTAATAATGACTCTGACTTATTAGACAATGATGAGGAGGATTATCGTGATGAGAATTTGGATATTTCAAACAATATGGCTAGACATGTGGTTGTAAACATTACCTTTGATGATAGTAACAAACCATTGTGTATAGTCTCTTTTAGTGGTGTAGATCTACAAGTAGCAGCGGAATCTGGATCTCCGTTTACTATTATACCCAAATCTATTTGGGATAAGAAATTTGCAAGTGAAATAGGTCCACAATTACAACCTACAGATGTGATTCCTGAAAGTTTCACTGGACAGAAAATTGACATGTTAGGTTTCAGATCTTTGATGTTTGAGTTCAAGGGTAGAAGGTCTGTGTGTAAACTTTATGTAGCCAAAGATGGACCACCTGTTTTGGGCTGGAAGGATCAGCGCTCGCTTGATATAATTCTAAATCCTAATAGCCCTGAACAAGTGTTGATTATGTGTGAATCTGAAAACACAAAGAATTGGGTTTTGAAAGAATATCCGGAAGTTTTCAATGGAAGTATTGGAAATCTCCAAGGTTTTTCACACAAAATCAGAGTTAAACCAGATGCTGTTTAAAAAATTCATAAGGTGCGTCACATACCGCTGATTGCACGTGATGAGGTAAAAATGGAAATTAATAAATTGTTAGATGCTGGAATAATCGAACCTGTTGAAGCGTCCGATTGGATTTCTCCGATCGTGATCTCTGTACGTTCCAATGGTAAGATCCGCATGTGCATAGATTTAAGGTATTTGAATGAGAACATTATAATTGATCAATTTCCTCTTCACAGGATTGATGGGATGCTTACTTTGACCAGAGGTGCTAAATGGTTCTCAACCATTGATTTATCTTGTGTGTATCATCTGATTTCCTTGCATCCCATGAGTAAACGCCTCACTGCATTTTGTACCCCTTTTGGGTGTTTCCAATTTTGCTGCATGCCTTTCGGACTTGCGTCCGCGGCTGTAGATTTTCAGAGGCTCATGCATGAGTTATTTGGTGATATGCAAGGGGTGATATTCTTTCAGGATGAAATCCTTATCATGGGATCAAACAAGAACGTACATGATGAGCGTTTGAGAAAGGTAATGTGTATTCTAAAAAAGTGTCACTTACCTTGGACATGAGGTTAGCTCATCTGGAATAAGACCAAAATCTAGTTTGGTAAGTGCCATCCGAAATGCTCCTACACCAAAATCCAAAGAAGATATGAGATCATTCTTAGGTCTTGCAGAATTCTATGCGAAATTTGTGGACACATTTTCTGAAAAGACCCATATCATGAGGTCTCTTTCAAAGAACAAAGTGCAATTTAATTGGTGTGCTCTTTGTCAAAAATCGTTTGAGGAAATAAGAAAAGCCATTGCTCAAGCACCTAGTTTAGAATACCATTGTCACAACTGATGCCAGCAGCAAAGGTTTGGGCCAGGGGTCTCCAAACCGGTCCTGGAGGGCCGGATCCATGCCAGATTTTTTCAGATATCCCCATTGAGATACATGTAGTTATTTTAAAAATCTGGCATGGATCCGACCCTCCAGGACCGGTTTGGGGACCCCTGGTTTAGGCAGTGTCCTTACCCAATGCAATGATAACAATGAGGAAGTTATTATTGCGTTTGCTTCACGTTCTCTTACCCCTACAGAAGAACGTTATTCAGTGGTTGAAAGAGAAACACTTGCTGTAGTATGGGCTTTAGAACACTTTAGGAAATTTTTGTGGGGAAGGAAATTCACTGTTCGGTGTGACCACAAACCTAACTAAATTACTAACAACGGATGGTCTCACCAATGCCACAGCTAGAATAGCCAGATTATCTATGACACTTCAAGATTTCATGTATGACATTCAATATGTTCCTGGCACAAGGAATGTTACTGCTGACTTTTTAAGTCGCATGTCCTTACCGTTGATTGAATTAGACAAAAATCGATGGAATGATTTTTCTGTTGCACACATCTCTTTTGATGGAGCTCATAAAAGTTTTAACAAGGAAGAGTGGTTTGAGGCAGAAAACTCTGATCAAATCTTCCTGTTGTGAAACAGTTGATCATTAAAGGTTGGAGTGGAATGGACAAAACGTTTGTCAATGAGGACTTAAGAGGATTCAGGGAAGTTTGTGATGAACTTAGTATCTCAGATATATTTGTACCACTTGGTAATAGAATTGTCCCACCTAAAGATTTGAGGTAAAAAATTATTGATCTATGTCATGAAAGACATTCAGGGATCACTTGCACTAAACTTCGCATAAAAGAACTGTATTGGTGGCCAAAAATGGATGTAGAAGTTAAAAGGTGTGTGAGGTCGTGTGTGAAGTGTGAGGTTTCTGACAAAACTTTTAAAACTTTTAATCCACCATTGGCATCACCCGAGTGTCCAAATTTTCTGTAGCTATTAATTTCATGGGCCCAGTCACCTGGCAAGGCAATGTACAGAAGTACATTTTAGTTTTGATTGACACATTTTCAAGATGGTTGGAAATCAGTGTGGTGAACATTATCACACCAAGACTGTCATTAACTTCCTGGATGAAATTTTCTTGAGAGAAGGTTTTCCCAAATACATTTTATCAGACAATGGAGTGCAGTTCAAATCCCAGGAGATGAAAAATTATTTGACATCTTCTGGAATACAACAAAGATTTACTGCTCTTTATCATCCAAGTGGAAATGGTATTGTGGAAAGGGCCATCCGTAGTATTAAGGGTGTGTTGCAGTTGGAAAATAAAGGTAATTTTTCATGGGATGTTGAAGTAAAAAAACTACTTTGGGCTTATAGAAGTACTATTCATGTCTCAACAAGTCAAAGTCCCTTTTCATTAATGAGAGGCAGAATTCCACATTCAAAGATCAATCCAGGTTGGATGAATAAAAGTGGTATGAGTAATTGTAATGTATCTAAAGTTAGAGAGAGCATTAAGGATTCACAAACAAAGAATAAAATATATTATGACTCTAAACATGGAGTTAAAGAGGTCAAACTGTGTAAAGGTCAATGGGTTCGAGTGAAGAGTGCCATGAAGATCATAAAAGGTGAAAGTAAATACAGCGAACCCAAAATGGTTATCAAAGTTATGAACAACACAGCTTTATTACAAAATGGTGAGGTATGGCATCTTTTACCGTCTTGCACCTGTGTCCCATGGTGATGTGAATGAAAATAAGGAAGTGTGCAGAGATTCTACATCATGGTGGTGGGATACAGATTGTAATGTTTCCAGTAATGATTCACCATTTGGAAATGATTCACCATCTGAAATTAATTTTGAGAGTGATAATTCTATAGTTCATGACAGTAGTTCTGTTTCTGGAAGTAGTTCACAAGCCATAGAAAATGTACCTAATGCATCCAACATCATTCCTGATGAATCGAATGCATCCAACATCATTCCTAATGAATCTATTGTTAAAACTTCAAGTGGAAGGATTGTGGGGGCGCTAGAGGGCGCACAGCGGAATGGCTGGCTAATTAGACAGCTCCGCCGGACGGCTCATTTTACTGCTGAAATAGCGGATATACAGTCCGTAAATCCAATGCCAAGATAAACGTTATGATATCGGAAGATGTCCTGATCACGATGAGGTACATATGAGAGGTGTACAAACCGCAGAAAGTAAGAATTCAGCCCTGAGAAGCTCTCCTATGCTCGGGATCAGTGGAGACAAGATGGCGGCTCCACGGAACTTATTGAAGTAGCGGAGACCTCTCGATCGCACTCTGCTGTAGTGCTCCGAGCATAAACCCGTGAGTAAATGAGGCAGCGACACTGTAATGGAAACTACAGTTTTGTGATGAGTGGACTGTGATGCAGGGTGAGCGGTGCTCGCGCTTCTGTAATGCATTAAAAGTGACTGGCAGGCGACAAAAGGCGTGTGGATAGCGGAGGTGTATGCGGCCAGACAACCGACTAATTTGGGATACATAAGGCCATCTGTGACCGTGATCTTTGCTGCACAATACCGGGCTGGTCGCGGCACTATATGAATACACGCGCGCAAATGAAACACCAAAATGGCGGCGCCCAGAACTGTAAAATAACTTGCCAGCGCTGAACCATTTGTGGTGGAGGGTAAGTGCGGACAAGATTGTGTTACACGCCACAGACCCTTATGCTGCACATACATTGAATACCCTGCATTGTGTGAACACGGTTTCGAGCGGATGACATGAGGAATGCTGTTTATGTGCGAATTTAAAAACCACTGATCTGCACACTGATCGTATTACCACCCACCCGAGCTGTATTTCACGTGCCCAGACACACTGTGGGCTCCATACCCCTTCTCATCAAGACATCGAGACCAGATTAAAGGCACGAAGAGCGTAGCACTTCTCATCATGGTGAGGAAACAAGAACACAAAACCACCTCCTGCCTTCAGCTACACTCGCCGGCAGTATGGTGCAGCACACGAAGCACATCTCATGTCTAGGCTAAAACAGTGCTGTATAATCGAGTACTACTCGACCATCTAAGCGATACACAACGGTGTTTGGGACTAGCGGTCTACGTGGCTGGCCAGTGGTGGCGGCCATTCTGAAATGTACGATCTTTGCGTGTGGCAGAGACACTATCACTGCGCCAGCAATTAATGTACGGTGCCGCAGACACATTTGGTTCAATATAACAATACACATGGCGGTGTCAACCAACGCGCCAAACGGTGAACTGTCGTCGCAACGCACGACTCCTCCACACGGCGCGCAATTCTGACCGCTATTGCACAACACCTTCCAGACGAAGAATACAGTATGCCAGCACAAATACAAGCACTGCGAAGGATATAACAGGAACGACACCGACCACGGCTCCACGCTCTGTCACTACGCTTCGGGATTTGCGATAAGGAATCAATAGCGACCACTGCCACCTCAAAACCACGAGTGATAGACACTCCATAACATGGGGAAACCTGACAAACAGCAACCAAAACTCAGCTTTGAACAACGACAGCCAACTAGAAGTTTACAAATGCACTCGGATACCGAAATTGAATCGGAACGCGCCCCACCAAAAGGCATGGAGGCTATGCTGAAGGCAATCCAAGACAGTCTGCAAGATATGCATGGCAAGATGGACCACTTAACAACACGCATAGACACCATGGCAGCCAAAGTCGATCGACATGGCGAAAGATTGGATGAGGCAGAAAACAGAATTTCTGTGGTAGAGGATGAGTCCCACACCAGCACCTCTAAATGCACCAGTTTCGAGAAGATTCTAGAGGTTATCAAATCTAAATCCGAGGATTTGGAAGCGAGATCGCGCCAAAACAACGTACGCATAGCGGGCGTACCAGAATCAACCAATATTGGCAATATGGAAGCGCATGTGGAAGAAATGTGCCTCTCCATGTTTGGCAAAGACAAACTATCCCACGTGTTCATTGTTGAACGAGCACATAGAACACTGGCACCAAGACCTCCTCCAGGTACGCCACCAAGACCGATTGTAGCCCGTATATTAAATTACAGTGACAGAGATGCGATATTGCGCATGGCACGCGAACAGAAGGATATTCATTACCAATCCAAAAAACTTGAATTTTACCCTGACTACACACAAGCAGTCCAACAAGCTCGAAGAGAATTCAATGGAGCAAAAGCTAAGTTGCGCAAACTTCAAGTGGAATATGCCATGTTCTACCCAGCTAGACTAAAAGTGACATGGGAGGGTAAAGGCGGCGAACGACTTCATAAAGAAAATCGCAAACCACCGTAAGGACCGTAATCGTCAACAACAGTCGCAAGAAGACAACTAACAGTAGGTGGTATGCTCCGTCTTATGTCTTGCATCTGCTAGGATGAACTGTCTCTGGATTTCCAGTGCCAGCGGGTGGCCGTGATCACACCCCTGGTGGGTAAAAACTTAACTGTATTTTATGGTGGTCTATTGTAGAGTGGACCGGACCCCCTGTCGTATGACATGTGATATTTAGACTGGTTTATTCGTACAGCTACTTCTGTTGTGAGCAAATGATAAGATACTGCAACAGTGTCCGAACCCTAGCTAGACAAGATTGTGGGGATCGCTTGCTCTCACATGGTCTAATAAGAAGTATGATACGAACTGTCAATGCTTATAACTAGGATGCCCGCATATATCAGGTAAAAGTCTGGACATTAACATTAATTACGTATGCATGTAATTCCAGAAAGAAGCATTGACCAGTTAAAATGCACATCTGACAGGAATATTGAATGTCACTCATCCAAAAAATGCACCCAGATTATTGTTGGTGATGCGGGGCTGGATCTTCCTCTCCTCCGAGGGGGGGGGGGACCCACTCCCCTCATTTCTATATATTGATCGACTTCACACATTGCAGGTTCCTTACACGATCGGGAGAGGTGCGAGCCGCACATAGACATGAAGATTTATGGTATGTCTACACAGGAACTGTCAGGCTGATGTCAGGCTGTGTCCGAACACTTACCCACACACAAGAGTGAGCACAGACTACTGTCCCTGTGACTTCACAGCATTCCTGGAGTGGGGCGATTGCTGCACACTGTGTGATTACATACGACAAACATTTGGTGACTGTATGCAACATTATGACCGTCCACATCCGCTAGACCGGATGGTGATGTGCAGTCCAGGCGGACCCCCACATGGGTGTTCCCCGACAAAGTTAAATACAAATGGGATGTTCATCGAGGGTATGGCATCAGCAGAATTGGGCTGCTGTTGTGGGGCGGGGGTGGTTGGGGGGATTGTTACTGTTATTTATAGATCGGTCTGCTTGAGATACATTGCCTATGCTCAGCCGATCCACTTCCATCAATATGAGCACGAACGCTTAATGTACTATTTATGCAAGGCACCGTGGCTCCTCCTCTGCTGTGATGAGGAGCTTAATGTACCGGTTCATGGGAATTCTAATGGCTGATCCTCTTTCTTCTACCAAAGCATTGAATGTCTTGTCATGGAATATTAGAGGGTATGCTAACCCCAAGAAAATGCGTCACATATTTGCTTGTCTAGATAGATGGCATATTGACATTGTAATGTTTCAGGAAACGCATGAATCACCACATTCGCACGCACAAGTGGGGAGACGATGGGCCGAATCAATATATTGTTCTAAATATTCATCCTATGCTAGGGGAGTTTCTATTTTAGTGAAAAAAGGCACGAACTTTAGAGTGGACACAACAACACTGGACACCGATAGAAGATATGTGATAGTGAGGGGGAAAATACGTGGCAGGCAGATAACACTAGTAAACACTTATGGGCCAAACACAGACACACCCGAGTTCTTCCGGGAAGTTTGGCGGCACCTACATACGGCTACTGATCAGATACTGCTGTGGGGAGGCGATTTTAATATTGCACTAGACGATGCAGTTGACAGGTCAGGAAACACGACAGAACACCACACACGAGCCAGGACCGAATTGCTAGATAGGATATCTGATCTGTCCCTGAAAGATATCTGGAGGTTACGACACCCCGGGATCACAGAAGCAACACACACATCCACACCCCATGCAAGTTGGTCAAGAATTGACTACTGGCTGGGATCAAGCGACATATTATTATGGACACACGACATACAACACTTGCCCAAGACACTATCGGATCATTACCCTGTCAAACTGTCACTAAACATTCCGAATGATGTACCTCCGCCTTACAGTTGGCGTTTCAACAATGGTGCACTAACAGACCCCGTATATGTAGACACCATTGGAAAAGCGATAAAAGAATACTTCCGACTTAATGCAGACACCACGGAAGATACAGGACTATTGTGGGAAGCGTTCAAGGTGACTGTGAGGGGGGTGTGTATAAGCACGACAGCTGGCATTCTCAAGGACATCAGGGCACAAATTTCACGTTGCGAATCCACACTTCGGACCTTAGAACGCCAATATGAACTGACCCCAGCTCTAGCTACTAAAATATGCACTGGTCACAAACAACACATTATCACTCAGATTGTGGGGGCTGATGGACTAACACACACTGATCAAGCAGGCATTCTACAAAGCTTCGTACACACCTACCAAGACTTATATACATCACACCCAGTGGCCTCACAACATGAAATACTGCAATATTTGGATGATATCGCAATTGCTTGGCTATCTGACGACCAACGACAATATCTGACCCAACCATTAACAAGAGAGGAAATAACTGAAATCATAGCCTCCCTGCCAAATGGAAAAGCACCGGGGCGGATTGATTCACATGTGAATTCTATAAAACATTCAGCGACATACTATCGCCATATCTAGTTGATATGTTCGGTGAGGCGCTAGAAGCTCAGATCCTTCCGGCAACGCTGCGGGAGGCAATGATAATAGCATTGCTAAAACCAGGCAAAGACCCTGACACTTGCAGTTCGTACCGTCCTCTGTCGCTGATAAACGTGGATTCCAAAATATTAGCTAAGGTCCTTGCCACGCGTTTACAACCTCTTATGTCCTCCCTAGTTCTTCCAGATCAGTCAGGATTTATCCCCTCTAGGAACACCACCCACAATACTAGAACACTCTTTGCCACAGCACATTATCTCACGCCGTCCACTAAAGCAGCAGCAATTCTTCTAGACGCTGCAAAAGCGTTTGACTCCATTTTTACATTTACATTTACAAAAGCGTTTGACTCCATTGAATGGTCTTACCTGATAACGATTCTGCATAGGATGGGTTTTCCGCGACTATTCATTCAATGGATACAATGACTATATACCAAACCGATAGCGAGGATTAAAATTAATGGTTATGTATCAGAGGCCATTAGCATTGAAAGGGGAACGAGACAGGGATGCCCTTTATCCCCCTTACTGTTTGCCCTAGCGCTAGAGCCTCTAGCCTGCATAGTGAGACAGAAACATCATCACTTGCCAATCTAATTCCCGAATAGACCATTGCACATCTCACTATATGCAGACGACATGTTATTGTACGTCAAAGACCCGGCCGTCAACTTGGACCCGCTCCTAAGAGTGTACATCAAATTTGGGGGACTATCAGGCCTACAAATCAATTGGGACAAATCCGCTGTATTCCCACTGACTGACTCCACACGACAACATGTGACTGAATATCCACTGGAGTGGCAGACAGACCCCATCCGATATCTGGGCATTTGGTTCCACCGTGACCCAGAGGTGGTCATCAGAACTAATAATGGCAGGGCAATTGACACACTCGGAGATAAACTCCCACTGTCACTGGCTGATAGAATGGCGATAGTGAATATGGTGATACTCCCTAAGCTGCTCTACCTTTTTAATAACATCCCGATCCAACCCCTGAGAGAGGTGTTTAAACGCATCAAGTCGATGGTACTGAAGCTGATATGGGCGGGTAAACAAGCGCGGATTAAGGTAGAAACGTTAACGCTACCTATTCACAAGGGAGGTTGGGGGGTGCCTGACTTTTGGTTATATTACCTCTGCGCTCAAGCCCAATTTGCCACACACTGGTACCACACGACTCCATACCTAACACTTGTAGCGGTTGAGGAAGGTGATGCAGCTCCAATCCCGCTAGATGCTATAATCACACATGCCAGGCCTCCACTTCATGAACACGACATAAACACAATAGATACCACAAACTCAGCTTGGAGATCTCTAGGCCACATGATGCATTAACTGCCACTCTATGCTCCAGCACTACCTCTACATCACCATCCGCAACTCTCTGTCACTAGGGAAGAAGTAGGCATGAATCTGCTAAAACAAGTGGGCATATGCACAATGGGTGACGTCTATAAAGACGGTGCCTTTATTACAGAGGGCGACTTAGCCTTTATCCAGAATCAGTCACTGCTCTTTCGTTTCACATTCCACAGGCTTAAAGGGGCGTTAAAGCAGCATTATCCGACCTTCCCGAATGAGCCGCCAACAATGGACACACTGCAATTGTTGATCACCTCCACGAACACATCACATCTGGTCTCGCGACTATATGTACAAGCACAGACGGAATTGGGCCACAGGGCAACCAAAGCTCAAGAAAAATGGAATGACATACTAAACACACCTCTCACGGAGAAAGAATGGGAAACATCCTGCACACTCACGAAAATGCTCATGCCAAATGGAAATTTACGAATAATCCATTTCAAATACATACATCAAGTATATTATACACCAGCTCAACTATGCAAATATGGATTACGTGAGGAAGCACGATGTAGGAGATGTGGTCAGGACCAAGCTGATTTTATACACTTAGCCTGGCACTGTGCGAAAATACAGGCCTATTGGGTGGAAGTGGTGGAAAGATTAACTGCAATGGTAGGAGTACAGATTGCGTCCACGGCTTCGTGCTGTCTCTTGGGAATACTACATAATGTGAAAGCAGCGAAGCGTAAATTCTGCGTTATAGCGTTACTATTAGCCAAACGCAGAGTTTCTATGTGCTGGGACAGCCCAAACACGCCCCTGATAAAGCAGTGGATGACGGACATGTCATATTGTAAAGATACTCTTCACAGATACGAGGAGTCCCTTCCCCCGAGATCTAGACCTATAGACTACTGGTCCTATTTCACGACATACCTAAACATACAAGTTGAGGATTAAAGGTCACACGGTGCTCTTACTCACGCTTGATAACTAGCATAAGTAATGCTAACATGAGGTTTCACCCATGTCGAAACTCTGTTTGGTGGGGCTGGGTGTGGAATGTAGTAGTGGACTGATCTGGTTATGTTATGAACTGTTATTTAAATAAAACTGTAAAAACTAAGACCAACTGATTTTGAAAACGCGGCCGGCCCACAGTGGTTGTAGGCGACTTGCTGTGTAACTGCAAAATTGTTGTTCATACCACCTGGTCACTTTCCCTTTATATGACCGTAACAGCACGCTGCCGGCCTACTCAGGGTTGTGGGCACTAAGCTGTGTATAAAATGCGCATACCAACAATAAAGGTCTTAACAAAAAACAAAAAAAAAAGTGGAAGGATTGTAAAAAAAACTAAAGGTTTAGAAATGTATGTTTGCAATTAGTCATTTTATTTTATTTATATATATATATATATATATATATATATACATATATATATATATATATATATTTGTGTTCTTTTAAGAAGGGGGATTGTGTAGTATATCACTTTAAGATTGGTTTATTGTGTAGAATCTTGAGTAGGATCTAGAATTGTTGATATGTCTATTGTAGGAAATTCTCTAGAAGTGGTTATGAGAGAAGCTTTGTTTCCTGCCAGCTGTACAGTTATTCTCCTGTGCTGGTGGTTTAAATAAAGAATCAAGGGCCAGATGTAGGTGCCCTAATACCGGTCGGTAACGGCCGAATTCGGCCGTTACCGACTGGTACTAGGGTTTTCAGATGTAGGGGGCCTATATTTTACCGATTCTGTAAATTTACCGAATCGGTTAATTTACAGAATCGGTAAAATACCGAATCGGTATATTTACCGATTCGGTAAATCCATATGTAGGTGACACTCCTGAGAGTGCCACAGGCCCTTAAGAGTCGGTATTTTACCACCCAATCCTATTGGGTGGTAAAATACCGAAATCAGGTGTGCAAGCACACCTGTGCAATGTGACACACAGACATGCCCTTAGGGCATGTATGTGTGCCACATGGCACACAAGCCTGTACATGGGGTGCTAGAGGGTGTCAAAGTGACACCCCCTGCACCCTTGCAGGATTCGGTATTTACCGATTTGGTAAATACCGAATCGGTATCGCCCATTGATTCCTATGGGCTTCAAGGCCCATAGGAATCAATGGGAAATACCGATTCGGTATTTACCGAATCGGTAAATACCGAATGTTAACGATTCGGTAAATCAAATTTGAAAATTAGCTACATCTCCCTCCTTCTAATTTACCGATTCATAAATACCGAATCGGTAAAATTCAGTATTTATGAGTCGGTAAATTAGAATTACCTACATCTAGCCCCAAATTACAAGAAGTTACCGGTGCATCTTTTATTACTACAGACCTACCCTATGTAAGGGTACCTAGGAATACAAAGTAAATGGCAACCATAAGCCATATATGTGTGACCAAAAACACACTAACACTTTACTAAAGTGAACACAGCTGGACACAGTAGACAAAACATAGCTCAGCATCTTTTCGCAACAATAGGCATATCAAAGTATACCATAAATAACACTCATGAACTTAGCACATGACCATGTGTAATGTCAATAAATGTAAATGATGTAAAATGTACATGTCTTGAAAATTAGGCAAGAAAAACATGTTGTAGTGTGACTATAACCGAAAACTTTGTGAAATTATGCAAAAAACCCCATTTAGAGACTGCATAGTATTCACAGACCAGAAACCAGTAGCCTTTTGAGTGAAAAACGAATTAAAAGAAACAGGCAGTCAATATCTATGGTGTGCCTGTCACCGAAATCCTGTGTCACATGCTGTGGTTTATCAGCACATATAGGAATGCGGATGAACTGCTAATCTTGACTCAGAAATATGCAATGCTGCACTTCAGATGGCAACCAAAGGAGATTATAACAAACAAACTCCAACTCACAACCCAACTCTCTACAGTCTCCACTGGCCTCCCTGTGTTGGGAGGCAACTGTCCCCAGAGTTTGTTAAGGGACCATCTGTTGGGTATGTACATATGTTATGTGAGCGGTCACGAGCGCTCGTAGCTCGTGACAAGCTCGTGCAGTGTGACACTGTGTTGTCTTTTAAATATGTAGAATGTGGGGAGTTAAGACTGGGAAACTGTTGTTATCGTTACTAACTGGGAACTTAAGACGAGAGGATTTGAATAAACTCACGTCCAACTTTGACTACTTCTCTGCGTGATTATTGCTTTCCTACATTGGCGACGGGCGGGATTCGTTACCTGCATTAAAAGGACACCAGAGGATTAAGATTTGTTTTTCTTTTCCTGATTTTTTTTTTTTTATGAGATTGGTTTTGTGCCTTCACGATTTCTACGGAACAGCGCAAGACCACTGCAATTCCATGGGAAGCGGAAGATTGATGTTTCTATTGTTTAAGCAGGAAATTTAAAAGAGATATACTTACTTTTCGTTTGATGGCATTATTTGAAATTGCCAACTTCGACTCACAAGTATTATTGTGTTCCAGTGTACGCGCGCAAGGGTTCCCGCATGAGCAATTGAAACAACTTTGACCCAGCGCGACACCTGACGTCATCGCGCAACCTGAGGAGCATTAAAGACGCTGATCTCGTTGTGCAGAGACATCGCGCAACCTAAGGAGCATTAAAGACGCTGATCTCGTTGTGCAGAGACGCTCGTCTTATTTCAACGTGGAAACAACAACGTGCAGAAGCATCGTTTTTTTTTACTACGCGAGTGAGGAAACTATGAAGTATTTCGGGGTTCCCAAGGCCTACACGCTCCGGAGATAACCCACTCACACTCAAGAACTGTTGGCACGGAAACTGTAAAAGGCAAAGAACAAGTTTATTAAGACCCCATGGGGTGGTGGTACACTCAAACAGCACCCTTCGGCAATGCAAGAGGTATCACACCGAACATCGGTGCGACCTCATTTTATATACAGTTGGGCAATAAAAGATAGGCGGCACAAGTTTAAGACACATTTTCGAGACATATATGGTCATGTTTTGGAATACTGCCAGCTCATTGGAGGGGGCACAACTCCGCTGGTCAGTTTGGTACACATTCCTGAAGATCTACGGGTCAGTGGGAGCTGCGCATGTGCGGCTTGACCAGTACTAAAAATAGCTTGTTGCTGGGCAGATAAGCGTGGTCAGTGGAACGGACAACGGACTAAAGGGCACGTCGGCCACGAGGCCGCTCATGATCTAAGATGGCCGCCGTAACATTCAAAATGGCGTTATCATATATAGCCAAGTTAAGGAGGACAACGTGTAGGTTCAGCTAATCGCTAATGCGAACGGGCCAATTACGACAGACGACCCTTTTAGCGTTTAGCTGAATCTACCTCATAATGAACATAGTCAGGATGTTCGTCCTCGATGTCTATTAACATAATTTGTGTCACCTCTTTGTGTAGCATCATTTTGTCGTGGGCAAGAGCTCGCCTCGATGGTAAGCAAGCTGATAGACACATTGAACATAAGGCGGGGCCACATTGAATACATAAGCATATAAAGAACATTGCTCCGACAAGTATACAGAGAATTGTCAACAGTTTCCAGCCCCAAGTTGCAATCATGGACCAGAACCATCCTGAAAGTGTCCAAGTCCCATTGTCCGGGTGTATTTCAGCAGCTATTTTATGCAGCTTGGAAATAGCATCATACACAGATGGAGAATTGTCCGGGACGTATACGCAACAGCTGCTTCCGATAATTCTACATGCCCCCCCCACGATCAGCCAAAACAACGTCCAACACCATTCGATTTTGGAGGGTGACAATTCTGGAAATCTGTAGTTCCTCGGTAATATTCCCCAGGGCAACGGCAGTGTCATTTGCAACAGCCTCGACAACGCGTGTCAGTCGTCTGATTTTCCGGCTGTTTAATGCAGCCCCCACAAAGGAGAATAGTCCCAGATTAAAATCCACATACTGTTGTAATGCAGTATCCGTTTGATCAATGTCCTCTAGGGCAACAGTTCGTTTAACCCTGTTCAAGACGAAATCGTGGTACAATGTATAATCGTTGTGGTACATTGGAGGGGCAATGAATACAGGAGGTAGCACAAACGATACGTAGCACGTGCCCAACCACCCCACTGGAAGCTGATGGTACCCCTTCGTTCCACAGATAAAGTATGTATTTCGAGATGCAACAAATGAAATGCCATTCGGGCTATCAAACGTGAGAGTAATGTTACATTCACTTTTCCCCACTGCAATCGTGCCCTTGTTGGAGTTCTGGACTTTTTGGTTCCGTCCAGAGGTGTCAGGGAACAACACCCAAAGACCCCGGAGTTCCACCTGCCTTGGTGCACAAATGAACAGAAACACGGGCTTCTCGATGGTGGCGTCAAAGACCAAAGGTTTATTACTGCAGGGACACAGAAGTCACAGAAACTACGCATGGGCAGTAACTAGGAGCCTGTTCGAATTGTACAAAGAGGGTTGCTCCTTATATACTAAATTTTGGCCTTTAGGCGAATTCTTCACATGTAAGTACATTCCCAAACCTTTGTGTCATGAACAATAAATATTTGGTGTACACAGGAATCGTCGGCAGTATCTGATGTCAAAACATTACGAACGAGGGGTTCCCATATTTCCATCATAATCTCATGTCAACTTTTCATTCAAGACCCGGACCGCCTCATCGTAAATTTCGTTACCTCCCCCTAATAAAGGCCCAGAAGGAAAGGAGCAGAGCCAGGTGCAGAAGATAGAAAAGCAGGATAAGGGATGTTTGTGGGTTGTAAATGGGCAAGGCTACCAGCTTCGGCCGCCTAATCGTGATCAGGACAATGGACACGAAGACCAGTTTAGCAGGACTGGCCTCGGGCAGAGGAGGCAGCCTTTGTCGAGTCATGCAGCTACAGCATGATCTGGTTTAAGGTGCACGTGTCATGAAAGAGGTGAATCTCCGGCTAAGGCTACGTGTCCTTAATCGAAATGAAGTGATCAGAGGTTATTGCGTATGTGAGGGCAAGAAACACAAAATGGCGGCCATGATCTAAGATGGATGCTGTGGGTAGATCAGAAATGTGTTCATAACAGGAGTGCTCTTGCTTGTAGCTTAGCGAAAACACCAGGATATACTAAATGGATCATTTGCGGTTCGCTGATACCAATATTATGTATTTCCGACAATATTGAAAACACGGGTTCAAATCGTCACGGAACCTCAGACCCTCCTTTTGCCCTTACATAGGCAATTACTCAGTCTATGTCAGAATCTAATTCTATGCTCATCAGGTCAGTGACATGCTGTTGTATCATCATCCTTTCTCGTGCCTTTTCTCCAAACGCAGGTGGTTTTCTAAAACAAGTTGCGGCACAAAGACTACACAGAGCAGGACCACACTGGATAATCAGGCAACATGAGAACAGGAATACTAAGATGACACCAATGACCATTAGAACCTTCCATCCCCACGCTGAGATCAGGGTCCAAAACCACTCCATGAAGGACCAGTTTCCCTTGTCTACATGAATAGAGTCGGAAATCTTGTGTAGCTTAGAGATCGCCTCATAAACTGTTGGAGCATTATTAGGAATAAAGACACAGCAGCTCGATTGGATCATTCTGCATACCCCACCTCGATCTGCAAGTATAACGTCTAGAACCATACGGTTCTGTAAGGTCATGAGTCTATCCGCCTGAAGCTCAGCTGTCAAATTGCTAAGGGCACCAGCAGTTTCAGTAATAGTAGATTCAACTACCCGTGTTAGCTGACGTATGTTTCTACTATTGGCCATAGGCCCCCAGAACGGAAGGAAGCCTTTGAAGAAGTCTCCAGCTTCCTGACCAGCAGTATCTTCTTTGCTGAAGACACCTCTCGCTACTCTGGTTCTGTGGTAATCAGATGAAGCAGTGTATGTCGGAGGCAACAATCGAGCAATATAGCATGATCCTGAAAAGTCGGCAGGCAACCATGTATAAGCTCTATCTCGACAGATGAAGTAGGTACCCCTGGCAGTAAGAAAGGCAGGGGAAGAGTTAGCCGGAAACACATAAGTCTCTACGCACTCACTCCTCCCTAGCTGAGCTCTCGGATTTCTCCCATTCCCTTGCAAACAGACCTGACCTCGGTGAGGTACGACCCAGATTGGAGTTGAGCTTTTGCGCTTGCTTTCTCCTAAACTAAGGCGATACTCTGAAGTATTCCAACTTAAATACACTCGTAATTCATCTCTAGGGTATGATGGAGTATTATTGACGTCCTTGACCATGTCAATAATTCCCTGGACTAAAGCTTTGTTGGCAGAGTTATATTTAGTGGAACGTGGTGGACGTGGAGGATAGGTCTCAAGGGCATAAGCAAAGATGGTTTGAAGGGCCTGAAATGATCCATTGTAGCTGAAAGGCAAAACCAGGTAAGGAATACCTTTATCCATAGTGTGGGGTATCAAGCCACACACCCAGCAGTCTGTAGTGTTAACTACCAGTTGGTGTTGGTGCAAGAGCTGTACAAAAGTGTTGTTAATGAACTCTGAGCGTCGGGCTTGCTCATGTTCAGGAAACGAATGAAAAGAGTGTATAGAAGAAACAGTAGAAGTAGCAGGATCAAGGGGAGGTACTGTAGTAACTGGCACAAAAATCAAATTTATACTGAAAACGATTCCACCCACCAACGTTATCAAAACAATCAAGAATGTAATGGCACATTGCATCAAAAAGCATTTGCTGTGAAGGATTCTGCAAAGTCTGTTTCTGCGAACATAAATCACATTTTCTCGTTGCAGCGCAGGAAGCTCCATCTTCTACAATCCGCTCGCGACCACTGATGATGTGTACGTAGATGAAAATGCCTCTATCAGCCCCAGGAGTTCCCAGAACCAACAGAAAGATCGACCTTGTGTCAGACCCCTGCAAATTCAACTAGGCACACAGCCACGACCCTACGGCTACCCAGACGGCAAGGCAATTTTAAAACAACAAAATAATAGCAAACTTCCTGGCTGAAGGCAAAAGTTCAAAAATTTCAAAATATCACAATAGGCAGTTGCCTGCTTTATTTGTCCATTTTACGGTTTCGTAAGTTATATCTCTGTTTTGCAGGTACTGTCTGATCGGCAAATAGCGTTTCACTGGTAGCTGTTGCAGTGTTCAAGTTCGCAGGTGACAAAGTTTTTTCTGATGCAGGAGACAAATGTTCAGTGTTCAAAGGAGTCTTTTCTGGAGGAGAGTCAGAGCTTGGAGTGTCAGTGATCAATTCGGCATCGCTGAAAGGGATGAATTTTGGCGTGCTTTCAAATTCAGAGGAACCAATTCCCTTCTTCACCCAGTCGTCGTAAGGAAGTGGCAAAGGCACACGCTTTACATGGGATGCATGCACCCAGTGCTTGCGTCCAGCCACACGAACCGCTGTCCTCGTTGCAAGTAGGATTTGAAAGGGGCCGACAAATCTCGGCTGAAGGTTCTTCGTCCTCGCGAAGTTTCTGATAACCACAAACTCGCCTGGTTTCAGCTGATGCCCTGGACTCTCCGGAGGCTTTGGCAAAGCATCGAAAACCTGTTGATGAATAAGACTCAATTTAGCAGTCAAGTCGTAAAGGTAGTCTATCAACATAGGATATTCTAGAGAACAAAACTTTTTAGGCCTCGGCACACCCCAAATATTTGCCGGGCGGCCAAAAACGATTTCGTAAGGGCTAAGCCCCACTCTAGAATGTACAGTTGCTCTCGTTGATAACAAAGCCAAAGGAAGTGCGTCTGGCCAGGGTAAACCTGTGGATGCTTGTATTTTAGCTAATTTCAGCTTGAGGGTGCCATTGTAACCCTCTACTAAACCAGCAGACTGGGGATGGTTCGCACTGTGGAACTTTTGTTTGACGCCCAAACCGGCACACACACTCTGCATAACTTTCCCTATAAACTCACTTCCGTTATCTGACCATACAATCCGTGGCATTCCAAATCTAGGGAAATACTCTTTGAGAAGAATCTTGGCAGTTGATAGGGCAGTATTGTCCTTTAGTGGATATGCTTCAATCCACCTGGAAAAAGCACAGACTACCACAAGGACATATTTCAAATTATTACAGCGATCCATGTGAATGAAGTCTAACTGAATCACTTCAAAGGGGCAGGAAGGAGGAGCGAAGTGACCAGCTGGGGTTGGAGTTCCCTTGCCAGGATTATGCATCAGGCATACCATACAATTTTTCACCACTCTCTCTGCACACTTACTGATCCCATCATTCTTCCAGACCGGAGCCAACATCTTACAAATTCCCTTAGAACTTATATGCGCTACTCCATGCGCCATTGTCACCACTGCAAGCACATACGCGTCAGGCAACATCCAACGCTGCTGTTCTGTCAAATCAATCCAACATCCATTCGAATCCAACTTACCCGTACTTTCTTTCCATACACGTTTTTCCTCCTCAGTCGCTTCTCTCTGAATCTCTTTCACACTTTCCATAGTATCCTCACACATTCCAGAGTCAGCAATCCATCTTGCAGACGTAGCAACATACATTCTGCTCATCGTGTCTCTAGCTGTCTGTTTAGCAATTTCATCAGCAAAAGCATTCCCACGACCAACATCATCCGTGATTGCTTTATGAGCACTGCACTTTACAATCGCAACTTCAGTCGGCAAGGTTAGAGATTCCAACAAGTCGTTAACTAGTTGACCATGTTGGATCTTAGTCCCATGGGACGTAATGAAACCTCTTTCTCTCCACAAACGGCCAAAACTATGGGCCACGCCAAATGCGTACTGACTATCTGTGAACACATTCACTCTCTTTCCCTTAGCTAAAACACACGCTCTTGTTAGAGCGATTAATTCTGCAGCTTGGGCAGAATTCTGACTCACTCTTGCAGTCTCCACAATCGTCTTCAAAGTCGTTACTGCATAAGCAGCAGTCACATCACCATTCTCCAACTTAAAACATGACCCATCCACATATAGCGTGCCATCTGGATCGGATAACGGAGTATCCTTCAAGTCGATGCGTCCTTTTGTCTCTTCCTCCGTTTTAAAACAACAATCATGTGGCTCGGAATCACTCGACTCTTGATCAGTCGGCAACAGCGTTGCTGGATTCAATACATTACATCTTTTGATCTGAATATGACTCGCTAGTAATGTCAACTCGTAACCAGATAGTCTCGCACTAGTAAGGTGTTGTGTCTTCGTTCGATTCATGAGTGTATCCACCGCATGAGGAACCATGACTACTAGCATGTTATTCATCACCAAACCAGCAGATTGTCGAATGGAAGCCGCAGCTGCCGCTGTAGCTCTCAAACAACCAGGCAACGCTCTGGCTACCGGATCTAATGTTGATGAAAAATACGCGCAAGGGCGTTGTTTATCACCAAACTTCTGTGTCAGAACACTCAACGCGCAACCTTCTCTCTCATGAACATAGAGCGTGAATGGCTTGCTGTAATCAGGTGTACCCAATACAGGAGCTGAACACAGTGCTTTTCGTAATTCAGTAAAACTCTCTTGGCATTCATCAGACCATGGCACCGGACTCGGAACATTTTTCCCAGTCAAAGCTACCAACGGTTTTGCTAAAAGGGAAAAATTTGGGATCCATTGCCTACAGTAAGAGGTAATGCCTAGAAAGGCACGCACTTCTCTCTGTGTGCGTGGAACACTCATCTGTGTAATTGCTTTTATTCTCTCTGGGGTCAACTTCCTTCCCTCCTTTGACAAGAGATGACCTAGATAGGTCACTTCTTGGCAGCAGTATTGCATTTTCGAAGGAGACACCTTGTGATTCAAATTGGACAAATGATGTAATAACGAAATCGTAGCTGCTTTGCAAGTTTCCTTGTCATCGGCAGCCACTAGAAGATCGTCTACATACTGTACTAGAGCAGAACCTGGAGGAAGGACAAAGGTATCTAACTGGCTTTTTAATGCTTGACTGTAAATAGATGGGCTCTCACAATAGCCTTGTGGAGCGCGTTTAAATCTGAAACTTCGACCTCCTAGACAGAAGCCGAAAATATCTCTGCTTTCTTCGGCTATCGGAATGCTGAAAAAGGCATTCTTCAAGTCGATGACTGAGAACCAAGTGGCTGTAGCAGGAATTAGTGTTAACAAGGCAGTAATGTCTGGGACTACAGGAAACTGCGGAATTACAATCTTATTAACTTCTCTAAGGTCGATAACAAACCTATAAACTGGAGGCTTTGTAGGATCAGTTCGTTTCAAAATCGGTAGTACAGGACTGTTACAGACATTTCCTCTCGTTTCCTCAACCACACCTTTCTTAATCAAATCTTGCACAATCAATAATAGTGCACGCTCACCTTCACTAGATATTTTGTATTGCGGAATTCTTGGAAATTTTACATTTGCTTTCAAAGTTACTACATATGGTGGTATTTCTAAAAGGCCTACATCATTAGGACCAGTCGCCCAAAGAGAATCAGGGAGTGAACGTAGCTCTGGTGGGAGTGCATCCATTGACAAGTACATCGGAGAAGTGATATTTTTACCCAACGTAAGCTGTACTCCTTCTGGAGAACAGTACAATGTCGCATATAGTCGTTTTAACAAATCTAAACCAAGCAGATTTTCATTACAACCTGTCGTCAAAATCAGAGGTGCTTTTAAGTGACACGGTCCAACAGAAATAGACAAAGGACCAGATATCGGATTGTAAACAGGGGCGCCTGAAAAACCTACAGAGACATTTGTTGAGCCGGACAAAGGTGCGCCAGGGAGTTTCGCATGAATGATAGAACTTTTTGCGGCACCAGTATCCAACAGAAACGGTTCGACTACACCTGATGTTGCTACTGCGACATAAGGCCCACTCTGATCCACTGGAACTGATACTACTCCCTCTCTCTGTCCATGGCTGTCCTAGTACCCATTCTGCTGAAATCCCTCATCTACTTCACAATAATCTTCAACAAGATATTGCTGAGATCTATTTTGCTGGGCAGATTGTCCATTTCGTTGATCAAAGTGGTTGGAAGGACGATCATTCGTTTGTGGAGGCATAGCACCTCGCCCTCGACCTCTAGAATTTTGCACAAAACCACCACGACCTCTCTGAGCTGCTGCTGCATTATTTTGCGCTAAGATCGGACACTCATTCTTGTAATGACCCTCTTTCTTACAGTACGCACATTGGTTCCACTGATATTGAGGCCTCGTTGAACTATAATCTGTCCTTTGATACGAACCCTGTTGCATATTAGTCTGATTTGTGCGAGGCGGATACGCCTGCTGCAAAAGAACTTTAGTCTTTAAATCCTTCGTTTTCTTCTCAGATTTTTCCTTTTCCTCTTTATCCCTATTTTCGTAGTACTGTGCAGTCGCAAGTATTTGCGCAGTTGTGGAAACAGCCCACGCACTTTCTGAATCTTTTAATTTGTTGCATAACTCAGGTAACAAATTATGCACGAATTTATCGACAAACAGTCTCTGTCCTCCTTCTGTGCTCATATCCTGACCACTGTGATCTACAAAAGTCTCTTCGAACCTCGTGAAGAAGTCAGAGACACTTTCGTCTTTCTTCTGCCTGCATGCTGATAACTTGTCCCAATTAACACGCAATGCGGGCATCAGAGTCTTCATTAGATCAATTATTCTACCTGGAAGGTTAGCAATTAAGGGTTCGGGTTTTGCACCACCTACTTGCTGACCATCCGCCGCAGTGATAGCTGCCCAATCACCACCTAAGGCAACTTGATGATCCTCTCTACGAATTTTAGCCCACACTGGTTGCGGAACTACATTGCCAAACAACATATCGATGTCTGCTAAGTTCATTATACAAGCCTCAACTGTCTGCGTTAATTCCTTATAGTATCCAGCAGGATTCTTACGTGGATCTGGCAAAGCCTGCTTCACTGCTAATACTTCAGCTCGCTTCCACGGAATGTGTATCCACACTCTTTGGAATTGGGCTGGAGCAGCTACAATACCATTATTGTGATCAGCTTGTACAGCTTCGCGCCAAATTGGAGGAACCTCCCTCATTGGATATTGGCGACTTAGCTTCGTCTTACTTTTCTCTAAATCTCTTGGTGAACGAAGTGATGGATCATTCCTATAACTTAAAATCAGTTCCATCGCTTCTTCTATATTTTCACCCACTATCATTCCAGCAGCAAACTCTTTCTGAACCTTAATTAAATCTTCTAAATTTGATTCAACATCATCTTCTTCTATCTCCTCACGTAACAACGAGCACATCTCGTCAAAGACATACCGTTGCGTTGGTTCTTTCCACTGCATAAACGTTTCTAGCACATCTCTCGTAAGTGCAGTAGTGTGGCTCACTGGTTAGAGGCGGCAGACCCGAGAGCAGAGGACGGCCCGGGACCAGGGTTCGATTCCCGACGCGGCAGGTTTCTGGACCAGGGTCAGCGGACTCGATAATTCTCTCACCTCGGTGCCCACTCTGATCAGCGATCACACTCGGCAACTCTGGGCATAAGCTTGCCTCATCTGCACTAACGGCCCCACCAGACCGCCGGGGATGCCTGGTCTCACCCTGGAGATACCCATTAAGGGACCATCTCTCAGGGAAGCCAGGAAGGGTTTCGCAGCGGTCGAAGCGCGGAGATACTCCTCCGGGAGTCGATCCTAGCGCTATATAAACTTGCAATTAATTAATTAATTAATTAATTAATTAATTATATCTCCTACTCTTCGAAATCCATCTGAGAGCCGTGGAATCTAAAATTCCCCGTTCCTCAGTACTTGGAAGCTGACTACGCCTCTGAACAGAGTCGGAAGTAGGAGTCTTAACTAGAGTTTTATAGAAAGGAGATAGCATATTAGATACAGAATCAGTGATTCTCCGACGAACAGAAAGTGGAGTCAACATACTCGCAGACGCAGAAAATACACTAGAGGTAGGAACAGATAGCGGAACAGTAGAAGTATCGAGGAAGATAGTTTGTGGAACAGTAGGTGTAAGCGAGGCAGATACAGGTATAGAAGTCGGCAATCCAGGAGGAGGAGGAGCCGTAGGAACATTTACATTGACCACATGAGGTATAGGAGCCTGATTCTGAGGGACAGGAGCAGGAATACCAGGTTGTCCAGCAACCGGCAATTGAACATTCGGTAAAGGTGGAGCCGTAGCACCTTGTGCATACGGTGGAGGTGACCGTAACAAATAAGACAGTAGAGGATCGTTTTCGGAATCCTCCAGTATCTTAGCTGTTTTCGATGGCAAGGCAGGATAGCACTTGTCAATCGCTAAATTGTGCTCTCTAATGGCCACCTCTATAGCTTTCTCACACTCGTTCACTTGCAGCTGCTTAGCCGCTTGCTCCAGAGTCAACTCTTCTTGCTCTTTCTGTTCTTTCTTTAACCTTTTCATTTCTCTCTGTTTGGATTCCTTTCGCCAGTAACGGAAAGAATCAAACATTGCCGGCCGGGCTTTCTTTCTAAACAATTTCGCTTCTAAATTGTCAAGAATTTCGGGTTCAAAACTACCATGTAGTGGCCAACTAAGGACACCATCCTTCTTAGTGTACCGGACCCACACCTCATTATAAGATATAGGACCCACACCGTGTTTACAATATAAGTCATACAGGGGAGTCCCAATCGGAGGAACCAGACATGAGTCCTCCAATCGTGAGTCACTGTTGCAACCGAAACAAGACAGCATACAATTTTTCCGACTTACCATTTTCAGTCCGGAACACAAAACAAACAAAACACGAAACAGATATGTGCACTCGAACCAAGAACTTAGGCCTACCAAAACAAACTGATGTATCGATACCCAAACTAAACCAAATAGATTATCGTAACCAGAACAACCAGTGATAATCTTACGAAACCAAACCAAACCAAGAACCAAAAAGGATTTTAACAACCCTCACAAAGTAACCAGCTAGCAACCACTAAATACTTAACTGAGGCACTGAAGACGTCACCAAGGAGAAACCCGTCACGTTTCGCTGTACTAAGGACTGCACCTCGGGTCCAAGACAGGGCGACGGTCAAGGCAAGGCCCACTGCAGCCGTCCTGAACGGGAACCCTCGTGGAAGAGAACGTCGGGCCACTTTTGCGATATGCCGGGATCGATGAAGTGGGGGGCCTCCCTCAGGAATCTTCACACGAAGCTTCTCGAACTCTTCAGGCTTTTGGACCGGTACCGAATGACGTCGCCCCACGTTGGGCGCCAATTGGAGTTCTGGACTTTTTGGTTCCGTCCAGAGGTGTCAGGGAACAACACCCAAAGACCCCGGAGTTCCACCTGCCTTGGTGCACAAATGAACAGAAACACGGGCTTCTCGATGGTGGCGTCAAAGACCAAAGGTTTATTACTGCAGGGACACAGAAGTCACAGAAACTACGCATGGGCAGTAACTAGGAGCCTGTTCGAATTGTACAAAGAGGGTTGCTCCTTATATACTAAATTTTGGCCTTTAGGCGAATTCTTCACATGTAAGTACATTCCCAAACCTTTGTGTCATGAACAATAAATATTTGGTGTACACAGGAATCGTCGGCAGTATCTGATGTCAAAACATTACGAACGAGGGGTTCCCATATTTCCATCATAATCTCATGTCAACTTTTCATTCAAGACCCGGACCGCCTCATCGTAAATTTCGTTACCTCCCCCTAATAAAGGCCCAGAAGGAAAGGAGCAGAGCCAGGTGCAGAAGATAGAAAAGCAGGATAAGGGATGTTTGTGGGTTGTAAATGGGCAAGGCTACCAGCTTCGGCCGCCTAATCGTGATCAGGACAATGGACACGAAGACCAGTTTAGCAGGACTGGCCTCGGGCAGAGGAGGCAGCCTTTGTCGAGTCATGCAGCTACAGCATGATCTGGTTTAAGGTGCACGTGTCATGAAAGAGGTGAATCTCCGGCTAAGGCTACGTGTCCTTAATCGAAATGAAGTGATCAGAGGTTATTGCGTATGTGAGGGCAAGAAACACAAAATGGCGGCCATGATCTAAGATGGATGCCGTGGGTAGATCAGAAATGTGTTCATAACAGGAGTGCTCTTGCTTGTAGCGTAGCGAAAACACCAGGATATACTAAATGGATCATTTGCGGTTCGCTGATACCAATATTATGTATTTCCGACAATATTGAAAACACGGGTTCAAATCGTCACGGAACCTCAGAGTTTCTAATACATAAATCGGCTTTTGTAGCAATGACATTTATGACATGAGCACTAGATACATTCACATTTCGCTGATTGCTATATACACGTGGGGCAGATACATTGTCAGGCCTGTACTCTTCCCATTCGAAACGTGTGCCCTCAGCCCGGGGAAACCCATCTTTGTCATGGGAACATACTTTATTCAAACGGAAAAGCACCCCCCCTTTAGTTGGCCATCTCAGAGTAAAAAGGAGGGTGTACCAGGCGTTGCATGACCCATTGTGTGAAAACGGGAGTGGAATAAGTGGGGTGCCCCCTCTCTTCTGGTGCCCAGGCAACATCCCACACACCCAGCAATTAGAGGTATTGGTCATATTATGCGTGTGGTGAAGAATCTGAATGAAGCTGTTATTTAAATACGTTTGGCGATGGCGCTCTTCATGGAAAGGCAATGTAAAATGAAAATGTTCAGACGGTGCCGGGGTAGTCGGCAGCAAATGTTCACGTACAGGCACCACAAGTTCGACTACCCAGGCTATAATAGCTATCACCACAATGGTCAAGACAAAGAGAAAGGCACCCAATATTTTCTTATCACGAGATGCCGTTGATGCCATAGTTCAAGAAAGTTTGTGCAAAGTCTCAAGTGGCACAAATTGTTCACAAATTTTTCACAAATTGTCTCAAATACACGTGCGTGTATACCTAAAAAAAGAAAAATGCGGTGCTGAACTCCGAGGTAGCCGTTGTTTTCTTCTCCGGGCCAAGACGGGTGTCGCTACTCTGGCAGAACTGATCCCCCCCCCTTGGAATTCCCGGTTTCCGTTTCACAAACCTGGAGCGGTAACCAACCAGTCATTAAAAAAAGAACAAAAATCTTCTTATCGTGGTCGTAGATCGTAGCGCTCTCTTCCGGTAGCAGATTGGTCCGGGAAGGCTCCCTCCACTTCGGCCGACGTCACAGCTGGGCTCTTTTCTTTCTCCAAGATCTCTTTATAATCAGTCAACACAGCAGGAGTCACCAGATCCGGAGAGACACGGCGACAATGTGTCGAATGCACCCACCGCTTCCTGTTTGTCACTCGTACTGCGGTGCGGGTCGCCAGGAGGACCTGCTCGGGGCCCTTCCACCTGGGCTCCAGACTGCTTGCTCTCTCAAACGAGCGGACCATTACATGGTCACCAGGACGAAGATCGTGGCCCTCTCCAGTAGAGTTATCAGGGAGCGCTTCTCGAACCTGTTGATGAATAGAGAGCAAATCATTTGTTAATCGTGCCAAATAATCATTCATCATAACACAAGGCACATCATGTATTAATCGCGGCTTGGGCACCCCCCAGATATTCATAGGGCGGCCAAACACCACCTCATAGGGCGTAAGGCCAGTTCGTGAGTGGGGTACTGATCTAAGAGATAGTAGTGCTAGCGGCAACGCATCTGGCCACTTCAACAATGTAGACGCCACAATTTTGGCCAGCTTAAGCTTCAACGTGGCATTGTACCGCTCAACCAAACCTGCTGACTGAGGGTGGAATACAGCGTGGAACTTTTGCTGAATCCCTAACCCCTTCAGTACATATTCCACAATCTTTCCAACAAAATGGGGCCCATTATCGCTCCACAAAAATTTGCAAACTCCAAAGCGAGGAAAGAATTCCTTAAGCAACACCTTGGCTGTTGTCAGAGCCGTATTGTCTTTCGTGGGGTAGGCCTCAACCCATTTGCTAAAAGCACACACCACCACTAAGACGTACTTCAGGTTATTGCAGCGCTCGAGTTGGATGTAATCCATTTGAAGCACTTCAAACGGTGCAGAAGGTGGAACAAACCCTCCTTTCAGAGTATAGGTCCCCTTTCCAGGATTGTGTTGCAAGCATACCAGGCAGGTCTGCACTACTCTCTTTGCAGTATTCGCAATCTCGGGATGTTCCCAAACTCGTGTTAAAAGCCGAGTGATTGCAAGAGCTCCAGTCCATGTGTCATCTGGATCATCGCCTGTAAGTAAGCCGCAGGCAATTTCCACTTCTCCATGTCTTTGCTTCTCCAACAACCCTCGTCATCTAGTACCCCATCTGCTGCCCAAGCCGCAAGTTCAGATTCTGTGGCTGATTTTTGAATATCCCGTATCTCTGCTCTAGCATCACTCCATCTCTCAGCCTGTGATTGTACCACGTACATAGGGGAGCTAGTTCGGGACATAGCCGTTTGCCTTGCTATACTGTCTACAAAGGCATTTCCTTGACCCACTTTATCCGTAATCTTCTTATGGGCACTGCACTTCACTATCGCTACTTTTTTAGGGCTAAGCAACGCATTTAGGAGATCACGCACTAGCTCTCCGTGCATAATGTGCTCCCCGTGTGATGTCAGAAACCCGCGTTCCCTCCAAAGAAGCCCGAAGTCATGGGCCACTCCAAAGGCATACCGGCTGTCCGTGTATATGTTCACACATAATCCGGCACTCAATTCGCAGGCTCTTGTTAAAGCTATCAGCTCTGCTGCCTGAGCCGATTTATGTGGTATTCTAGCTGTTTCTACCACCGTCTTAAGAGTCGTGATCGCATATGCTGCGGAAGTCGTACCATCTGGCAGCCTTAAACACGATCCATCAACCCACAGTTCCCCATCCACATCAGGAAGTGGCACATCCTGTAAGTCAACACGACCCTTTGTCTGTTCCTCAGTCAGGAAAACACAGTCGTGATGTTTTTCTTCCTGACCCTCCTCGGCCGGATAGGGCAATAAGGTGGCAGGGTTCAAAGTAGCGCATCTTTTCAATGTTATGTGTGGCGCTAAGAGTGTCAGCTCGTATCCTGTAAGTCGTGCACTCGTGAGGTATTGGGTCTTTGTTTGATTTAACAGGGCATCTACTGCGTGAGGGACTAACACCAACAATTTGTGTGATAACACTATGCCCTCACTCTGTCGTATGGCTACTGCTGTTGCCGCTCGAAAACACCCAGGCAACCCTCGTGCTACAGGATCCAAAATGGCAGAGAAGTATGCACATGGTCTCTGCTAATCCCCGTGTAACTGCACTAACACTGACAACGCGCACCCATCATTCTCGTGCACGTACAATGTGAAAAGTTTCGTGTAGTCTGGTGTTCCTAACACGGGTGCAGAACAAAGGGCCTGTCTCAACTGTTCAAAGCTTTCTGACATTCTTCTGTCCACTCAAGAGGCATCGGTGTAGCTTTGGACAGTAATGCTAGCAAAGGTTTTATGATATGTGAAAAACCCATGATCCATTGCCTACAAAAGGACGTCAACCCTATGAAGGCACGCACATCTCTCTGCGTGCGGGGGACTGGTGTGTCTAAAATTGCTTGAATTCGATCGGATGTTAATGCCCGCCCCTCCTTAGACAACAGATGACCGAGGTAGGTCACCTGGGGTCTACAGTATTGAAGCTTTTTCTTGGAAACCTTGTGATTGTTTTGTGCCAAAAAGGAAAGCAATGCAAGCGTACTCTGTTCACATTGTGCATAGGAGTCGGCGGCAAGCAAAAGGTCATCCACATACTGGATGAGCGCAACGCCAGACTGCAATTTAAAGGAATCTAGTTGACGTTTCAAAGCCTGGCTGTAGATGCTAGGGCTTTCAGTATATCCTTGGGGAACACGACAAAATCTATACGATTTATTATTGAGCGTAAAACCAAACAGATATCTGCTATCTGGATGCACAGGGATGGAAAAGAACGCATTCTTTAAGTCAATAACGCTAAAGGTGGTGGCCGTCGGTGGAACCAAAGTAAGCAAAGTAGTGATATCAGACACCACCGGGTATTGAGGAATAACAATTTTATTTATCTCACGCAAATCAATAATAAATCGATAGATCTTGCCATCTGAGTCTCTCTTAAGAATCGGTAGAATAGGGCTATTACAAACATTATAAGGGACCTCCTCCACCACCCCTGCAGAAATCAAGTCCTGAACAATATGAGTCAGTGCAATTTCACCGTCTTTCGAAATCTTATACTGTGGCACTCGTGGTAGAGGGGCCCCCTCCTTAACAGTAATGCGTATTGGTCAGGGCAATCATCAGGGTCAGGGTAATTGTCGTTCAGAATAACCCGCACTCCCTCTGGAGCGCAGCGTATTGTTGCTCGAAAATATTTAAGCAAATCAATGCCCAGGATATTGTCTGGGGTATGGGGTGATAACAAAAATTGGCCAAAACTAAAGTATTTGTCAATGCATAGTGCAAGGGGCTTGGACAATGGGCTGGGGGAGGGTGTGCCATCAAACCCTACACACGTAATCATTTCGCCAGACAGGGGAGCCCTCGGAACCAAGTTTTTCGACAGAGCGCTACGAGTAGCTCCTGTGTCGACTAGAAATTGATCAGTAGAACCCAAAATACCCGCTGTTACATATGGACCTTGCTGATCTACCGGCACTTCAACTGATTCCTTACCCCATCCTACGCAATCCTATGCATGCACATAATCCTGATGTTCCACATTCTCTCCTTCCGAAATCTGATATTGATTCCGTCTATCAAACGTATTTCGTTCGTCCTGGCCACGGCCCCTCTCCTCATCCTGTCTACGATCACCTCCGCCACCTCTCGTTCCAGTATAACCTCCTCTTGACCTTCCACTGCCTCGACCACGCTGACTACGCTGTTCACGAAGTACCGGACAATCTTCGGCCCAATGCCCAAACTCCTTACAATAAGCACACTGATCCTCCGCAATGTCCGTACGACCATACGATGCGTTTCCTCCACCTCGTCTACCTCTATCATTCCCACTACCCTGTGTTCCCCGAACCTGCGCCAACATCACCTTCGTTTTCAATTCCTTCGCCTTTTTCTCTACACTTTCTTTAGCCTCCACTTCCTGCCGCTCATAATACTGAGCCATAGTTAACAAGGACGCAGGGGTCGCCGTGGCCCAGGAACTCTCACTCGACTTCAATCGCTTTGCGATCTCCGGTAGGAGATTAGCTACATACTTATCTACAAACAAATGCCGACCCGTATCGTCAGTTAAAGATTGACCACTGTAATCATGAAACGCCTCCTCGAAGCGTGTAAAGAAATCTGAGACCGATTCATCGGGTTTCTGCTTGCACGACGTTAACATGGTCCAATCAATCTTTTTGGGGGGGACGAGCGTTTTTAATTTATTCAAGATAGCTGCCGGAAGGTCTAGAATTAACTGACAAGGCTTACATGCTGGTTCTCTGTCCAAATCTGCAGCATTTATGTCTTTCCATGTCCCCCCCAATATCATTTCATCATTATTTTTACGAATTTGCCTCCACATATCAGGTGGTAAAATTAATCCAAAAAACAAATCTATATCCACAAGAGTCATCACACAAGACGATATAGCCCCCTCCACCCCCTCATAAAATGCCGCCGGGTTCTTCCGAAGATCAGGTAAAGAATTTTTCAATGCCATGACATCTGCTCTATTCCATGGCGTGTAAACCCAATTATACACAAAATACCCTTTCGCATCCTTCGACAATTTATCATCATCCGTACCTTCCCCTTTTGGCGGAACATACAAAGGCGCGGCCTCACGCATAGGCATAACATGCAACGTAGAACTCTTATCTGAACCACGGAGAGAACACTCCTTAGCCTGCCCGTTATTTTCCGGCTCGGACTCCTTTTGCCTCCGTTTTCGTTCCTGTCGCAATTGGGTTGTCTCATCCCGCAGCTTGATCAATTGCTTGAATAGGTCGTCAACATCTGAAAGATCAAAATCACCTTTAGCTAAGTTCTCACGATACACCGACAACACTTTAGGCTCGAGCGTATCAGAAAGTTCACGATATGCATTTACAACTTCATCCGCCAGACTGGACAGAAAATACATTAATTCAAGATCCGACCACCCTTTCTTTTCTGTTAACAACTGCTCCTGAGTAACACAATGCTTATTCACTTTACGAGCCCAACTGCGTAAATGAGCGGACCTATCCGCAGTAAACCTGAGAGCCGATACCCCCTTCTGGCTCGACTGATCCCGTCCATCATCCTCGGAATCCGCAGCCGGAGCCGTCGGCGAAACGTACGGAGGCGGTGACCGATCTAACAAAGAAAAATCATCAATTTCATTATTAAGGACAGGATAAAGTGGTCGGCGAATAGGAAACTGACCAGTCGTTTGCAAATTACGTTCCCGTTCCTCCCTTTCTTTCTTCTCCTGAGCCTCCTTTTCCTCAAGCTGTAAAGCCTTATCCCGAGCAGCCTTGCGCTGCTCTTTGTCCGCCAAGGCAACCTCACGCTTCATTCGCTCACGCGCCGCTTTCTCCCACATTCGCACGCAATCAAACATGTTTTGTCTAGACCTGCGTTGAAACATACATTGCTCTACAAATTGTATTTTACTCAAATCATACGACCCGTGTAGAGGCCATTGCAATTCAGGATCGGCCTTGGTGTATTTATGCCATAATTTACTGTACATAATAGGGGGAAGGCCAAGCTTTATGTACATGTCCCTATTTGGAGTTCCCTCTGGGGGAGCCGGCTGTGATTCCGCTAACCTAATTGAGGTACCTTCTCCAAGACAACACATTCCTCGGAGTGTGCTGAAAACAGGCATGTTCAAAAAAAGTATCACGAAAGCGTGACACCGGACAAAATGGCACTTACAGTTCTCCACACAATTGTGCCGCTCAAAGGGAAAAAAACAAAGTTAGAGAAACATCTCTACATGCCTGCCTATGTGAAGTGCACTACACATATAAGTTCAAAGATCACAAATTCACAATGTTAGCTAACTCAAATCAAAGTTCGTAGGACTTCGGCAAGCGTCCGAAGACTACCTCACCGATCACAAAGCACAGATTTTCAGTAAGCGTCCGAAGACTACCTTACCGAACACAAATCGTAGAACTTCAGTAAGCGTCCGAAGACTACCTTACCGAACACAAAGCTTACCAAAGTCTCAAATGTCCAGATTCCAACTGCCAAGGTCTTGTAAGCCAAATCAGCCAAACGGCACTTTCTCAACGATGCAGACACTTTGAAGACTCAGTCGGAGACCGGCGCCACCTGGAAGGTCAGATCGGAAGGAAAGGAAAAAACACCGTGGCAGCCAAGACTCGGGTCACTCGTGGCAGCCAAGACTCGGGTCACTCGTGGCAGCGCGCGCCCATGGCAGGTTTCCAAGCCTTCGTCATGACCTCTCCTTCGGGCATCCGAGTCGCCGATGAGTCCCACCAGAGTCGCCAATTGAAGTATTTCGGGGTTCCCAAGGCCTACACGCTCCGGAGATAACCCACTCACACTCAAGAACTGTTGGCACGGAAACTGTAAAAGGCAAAGAACAAGTTTATTAAGACCCCATGGGGTGGTGGTACACTCAAACAGCACCCTTCGGCAACGCAAGAGGTATCACACCGAACATCGGTGCGACCTCATTTTATATACAGTTTTGGGGCAATAAAAGATAGGCGGCACAAGTTTAAGACACATTTTCGAGACATATATGGTCATGTTTTGGAATACTGCCAGCTCATTGGAGGGGGCACAACTCCGCTGGTCAGTTTGGTACACATTCCTGAAGATCTACGGGTCAGTGGGAGCTGCGCATGTGCGGCTTGACCAGTACTAAAAATAGCTTGTTGCTGGGCAGATAAGCGTGGTCAGTGGAACGGACAACGGACTAAAGGGCACGTCGGCCACGAGGCCGCTCATGATCTAAGATGGCCGCCGTAACATTCAAAATGGCGTTATCATATATAGCCAAGTTAAGGAGGACAACGTGTAGGTTCAGCTAATCGCTAATGCGAACGGGCCAATTACGACAACTACATTGAGGAAACATTAACTACTGCAAAGGTTTTCAGTGACACGCACACTGCGTGTTTTGACTGTAATTTAAATTATTATTGGAAAAAATATATATATATATATATTTTTTTTTCTTCTTAAGTCTTAATTTATTTTTTTTATTCTACACTTGACTGGTTTGTTAAATATTTAAATTTAATATGTCTGGTATTGTACCTCCTCCTGCATTCTTGTCATCACCTGGTGAACCACCCATGGCTTGGGAGATTTGGGAACCTGTTTTTTTAGCCTACGTAGATGTGTTGGAAGAGGGGGAGTGTGAACCAGAAAGGAAGTTGTCACTGTTAAAACATTGTTTGGGTGGAATAGCCTTGAAAGAGTTCAAAACATTACCAGCACTAGTGAATCCGGGGAATATTAATGTGTATGAATATGCTTCATTACAGTTAAATTTAAGATATGGAAAGAAAAAGAATATTGTCATGGAGAGATTTATCTTTTATTCTCGGACGCAACGCTCAGATGAACCTGTAGAAGATTTTGTCTCAGCGTTGAGATCCTTAGCTGTTACGTGTGATTTCGAGCACATATCCTATGAGCAAGTCTTAAGGGATCAGATTTTGATGAGGACTAATAACAAAAAAGTGCAAGAACGTCTATGGACAACTTCTGATTTGTCTCTTAATAATGCCATAGACATTGCAAAGTCAATAGAACATTCAGAGAAGTTTGTTAAGGAGATTAGGGGCAATGATAAAAGTGATGTCTTTAGTGTTTCTAAAGATTCTGACAAGTCAAGGAAAAGTTTTTCACAGAAAAATGAATTTTCATCCAGAAATGATAACAAATTCAGGAGTCAAAAGTATGATAAGAAAACCTCAAAGTTATTGTGTTTTAGGTGTGGAAGTGATGGACACTTAGCGGATTGTAAGAATTGTCCAGCCTTAGGGAAAACATGTTCAAAATGCTACAAGAAGGGCCATTTTACAAGATTTTGTAGGTCATCTTCGGGGAAGATGAACTGTATACATGAATGCTGCGAAGGTTATCAATTAGACGATGAAGAAACATTTCAAGTTAATACTGTTATCAATGTATGTGAAGATGGAGATTGCACTAAATTTCCATCCTGTATCATAACTATTGATGATGTGAGTTTGGAGATTTTCGTAGATTCATGTGCATGGTATAGCATAATTTCTTTAAGTGTATTTCGAGTTAAATTCCCGAATAAGAAGTTACTTGAATCTGATGTATCACCTGGTGGCTACACAGGCCACAAAATTGATCTAATAGGTTATTTTATTGCAAATATACAATTCTCTGATCGACACACATCTGGGAAAATGTATGTGTCAAGATCTGGGTTATCACTGTTAAGTTGGCCACACCAACACCAATTAGGGATGAAAATTGACCCAAGAGCTAATCCTCCTGTTTATGTAGTACAACCGTTGAATGTTTCATGTGTGACTGGAGATAGTTCATTGCTTGTAGAGAGCTTACGCAAATCTTTTCCTAATGTTTTCAGTGGCACTTTGGGTCGGTATAAAGGATTTGAACATGTCAATAAATTAAATGAGAATGCCATTCTGTTAGGCATAGAGTAAGGAATGTTCCCCTATCCTATAGACTCAAACTTAAAGAAATGCTAAGAGATTTATGTGAGAAAAATATAATTGAACCAATTGAGTCGTCACCTTGGGTTTCCCCCATTGTAATTTCGGTTAAGTCCACTGGCGAGCTTAGGTTATGCATTGACCTCCGCAGTGTTAATGGTGCCATTTGGGTGGATTCCCATCCCCTACCCAACCTTCATGAAATGGTTTCGACCTTGGCTGGTGCGCAAGTCTTCTCGTGTGTTGATCTAGCCAGTGCCTATCATCAGGTGGTACTAGCTGAGGAGTCTAAGAACATAACTGCATTCATCACGCCTGAAGGTTTATACAGGTTTTGTCGCATGCCTTTTGGATTGGCGAGTGCAGCCTCAGTGTTCCAGAGGCTCATGAAGGAAACTTTGGAGGGTTTGAGTGGTGCCATAGCATTTCAAGATGACATTTTGGTGCATGGGAAAGATGACATAGAACATGACAATAATTTGAGGTGTGTGATTGCTGCTTTAGCGGAGAAAGGTCTTACACTACGTCTTGACAAATGCAAATTTAGGCAAAAGGAAGTGGAATACCTAGGCCATACTATTAGTGGTATGGGAATCAAACCTAAGAAAAATCATGTTAAGAGTATCACGAATGCTCCCTTGCCTACATCGAAAGAACAACTGGTGGCCTTTTTAGGTCTTATCGAATTTTATGCTAAGTTTATTCCTAATTTTTCGGTTAAGGTTGATCCGTTCAGGTGTTTACTAAAGAAAAATGCTAAGTTCATTTGGACTGATGAAATGACAGATGCTTTTCAGTCCTTGAAAATGTTTATCGTGAATGCTCCGTGTCTCAAACCTTCTGTGGTTGGTGTGAAATGCATTATTATGGTAGATGCGAGTTCGTCTGGTCTGGGTGGAGTACTTCTGCAGAAGGATAGTGAGAGAGAATGGGTTGTTGCCTATGCGTCAAGAGCCTTAAGAGATGCCAAAAAGAATTATTCTGTCATAGAAAGAGAGTTACTGGCTTGTGTTTGGGGAGCCGAGCATTTTAGACCTTTTCTATGGGGTATGAGATTCTTGATAAAAACTGACCATAAGCCTTTGGTGTATCTCATGGCTCCAGGTGGAGGCAGAACTATGTCGGCGTGTCTTGCGAGATTAGCTTCAAGATTGCAATCTTTTCAGTGCAGTATTGAGTATGTTCAGGGTAAGGCGAATGTACATGCTGATTGCATGTCCAGATTGATTTCTGATACGAATCCTCCTGAACTGGTTAGCGAAGAGGAGTGTGAAGTTGCTTTCACTTTTCATGATGTCAATTTGGTGTGCGGTGAACGGTTTGCCTTGCAGGAGGATGTTTGGATGGAAGAGATGAGTAAAGATTTGGAACTGTGCAGTGTTAAAAAGTACCTTGTGCATGGTTGGCCGGAACAGAGGAAGTTATCTGGAAATATGATGGGTTTTTTTAAGGTTCAGGAAGAACTTGCTGTGGAAAGTGATTTAATTCTTCGGGGTGACAAGATTGTCCCACCTTTTTCTATTAGAAACACTTTACTTGACATTGCCCATGAAGGGCATTTGGGGATATCTTTCACCAGAAGACGTTTAAAGGAGTTTTTCTGGTGGCCAGAGATTGACTCCTGTGTGGACCACTTTGTGTGTTCCTGTTCTTATTGCTCTAACAGTGACAAAACGGCTGTTGCTTTACGTCCGGAACCTTGCCCCATTGACTTGCCTTCAGGTCCTTGGCGGAAACTGGGGATAGACATCATTGGGCCTTTTGGTTGTTTACCAAAACAGGAAGCTTTTGGTATTGTTCTTATAGACTATTATTCCAAATGGCCAGAGGTCAAGATGGTTAAAGAGGTAACTTCTTGTCAAGTGATAGAATTTTTAGATGAGATGTTTTGCAGAGAGGGCATCCCTCAGGAAGTTGTGACTGACAATGGTCCGCAGTTTGTGAGCAAGGAAATGGAACAGTTTTTTGATAAATGCGGTATCACTCATAGAAAGATTGCAGTTTTCCATCCAGAGGCAAATGGCCAGGTTGAACGGTTCAACCGTGTGATCAAAGAGGCCATACACCTTTCTATCAAGGGTAATTTGAATTGGAGGAATGCATTGCAATCTATGTTGTTAGCTTACAGGACTTCACCCAATTCAGTGACTTTGGTTACTCCTTTTGAGTTGTTAAGAGGACGGAAGCCTAGCACAAAGTTAGTTCCTTGGTGGTTAAAAAGGAACTTAGCTGGTTTTGAGAATTGTTTGAAAGTGGATTTTGAAGCTGTTCAACACAGGGTTCAGTTGTACAAGGATAAGATGAAACAAGATATGATTAAAAGGATTGGTTCTACTTCCAATCGTTCTATCAAGGTGGGTGATCTGGTTCGCATTAAAAAAAAAGAGGGTGTGAGTAAAGGTTTTCCTGTTTGGTCAAGTCCAAGAAAAGTTATTGAAGTCTTTAGGAATGCTGTCAGAGTTGATGGTGGTTCAGTGTGGAATTTGAGCAGAGTTTCTCTGTTTAATGGGTTTAGTCAATTGGTGGATGATTCTGACAGCAATGTTTTCCTTGATGTTGGGGAACAAAGAGATAAAGGGGAATGTGTACGTACTGAAAGTAACTCGGACACTACTAGAGTTACACGTTCTCATCGTTTACCTGTTAGGTTTAATGATTTTGTGATGGACTAGTTTTTTTATGTTTGTTTTGTTGTTTTTTTTAAGGGGGGAAGGTGTGTTGGGTATGTACATATGTTATGTGAGCGGTCACGAGCGCTCGTAGCTCGTGACAAGCTCGTGCAGTGTGACACTGTGTTGTCTTTTAAATATATAGAATGTGGGGAGTTAAGACTGGGAAACTGTTGTTATCATTACTAACTGGGAACTTAAGACGAGAGGATTTGAATAAACTCACGTCCAACTTTGACTACTTCTCTGCGTGATTATTGCTTTCCTACACCATCTCATACAACAATTTACTTGCGGTGGAAAGAACCATCACTGGCAGCAAACTCTCAAAGACTTGAAGAATAACCTGTACAGACAAATATGGGGGCATGCACTTGAAGCTGTGCCTGATGTATAGGCTTCTCGTGCACCACAGCGTCTCATACCATCTCGCAGAGCTACTTAGGAAACAATACATCGATGCAGTGTCTCCGCGCGACTCCAAAGGTGCAGGTATGATTACGCGAGCTGTAACAGACTTGTGGCACCTTTTTGAATAGACTGCACGCGCTCCCCACGGCCCACACTCGAGACCGGCCTCAATTAAAAAATATAACAATGGACCAAAATCGTCTCACCTAGGACACTCTGTAGTTCGGTTTGGAATCTCCACGCATCTCCACAGTCATTAAAATGTCACAGCCCATCGTGCATAAAGTCATTATACGAATCGTGCAGCCTCTTTCAAAATGTAAAATTTCAAGCATACTTGTACATAAGCATTTTGCTCCTGTGTGGCCCTTTTGACGTCCTCTGAGACAGAATCTAGGAGGCAAATACTGTGATTTACGGCTTGCCACATAATGATGAAAAATGCATCCATAATACGCTTCTGTGCAGCCACTCATTTCTTTACACCCCGATGCACAGTATGACAAGCTATACCTTGTACCCGAAATCTTCTTGTAGTAAGCGTTCACCAGCATTATGTCGCTTGCCATGAAAGTTTATTATCCAGCAAATGTCAATTAGTGCAACATGCCTAAACTGGGCCTGTCCGATGTGGAGGACACTGGTTGGGCTGCACGTCGTGTTGATTCAATTTCTCATCATTCTTGTGGACACCTCTCCTTTAGTTTAAACACCTTCTTGGTTTCTTGTGGACACTGGAGCTATTCTGTGAGCTTTTAGTCTTGGAAATGTACATGGCGCTGTTTGCTTCTCTGAAGTTTCCTTGTGTTCCTTCATGTTTGTACCTTCTTTAGTAAGCCAGATACAGCCAGATACAGTAAGTCCAAATGTGTGCTTCAGTGTTGAAGCTTCTTCCTTAGTTTCTGTAGGTTTCTTTAGTTTCTCTAAGTCCATACCATAGACAGGTTTAATCCAGATTACACGAGGGACTAAGTCCAGCTCATCGCCAAAAATATGTTGTATCTTACCAGACGTAGCCGGGTTGTATTTTATAAGTTCCTTTTAAGTAAAACGTGCAGGTTTCCATGTAAATCCGCCCTTCAGCCTGGTAGTCCTTATACTACAGCTCCACCAAGAGCAGCCTGCCTGCTGCTCAGCCCATATTCCAACTGTCACCACTCATCCACACAGGCACCCAAACATTCCAAGCATCACAGTCACACCAACATTCCACTCTCAACTCTCACACTTGCTGAACAGCTGGGAGATAGGTAAACTGGAATACATATAATTAAATAAGGACAATATAACATCTACTATACTTCCTAACTCAGAAACACACACAGAGTGCTGCTGCTCATCCAATGCAGGGTGGATGGTACCCGAAAGAAGGGAAGGGGAACTTCTCAGCTAGTTTAATCTAACTGATCTTGTGGAGGTAGCAAGAAAGGTATTTCTCACTCTCACCTTTTACCCCCTTTCTTTCACCTTTCCTTCAGTTGATGCTCTTAGGAGCAATTGATGGAGCTGGTGCAGCTGGATCAATGAACCTCATTTGCGCTTACATTAATCTTCACTTTTCCTACTCACTCAGGGGCATATTCTCAAGGAGCTATCACTGAGTTATCAGCACTTTATCGCAGCCATAGTCGCGATAAAGTTATCTCCCCATTCACAAGCTGCCCATATCACCAGTTTACCGCCACAAAAACATCACCAGAGATGACACCGGCAACTAAGGCTAATGAGACGCAGGGTAGGCTTTCCTGTGCAAAAAACACAGACAACACCACTTTGCAACATTCTCAACGACCAGCCAGATCGATGATAACAACCAAAAACAGGCGATATGGGGCGTTAGAAGCAGGAAATTAACACCTGTCCTGACCTGGTGTAAAGTCGGACAACAGCTTGCACCGGACAAGGGAGCCCAGCCAGAGCCACACCTGAAGGACAACAGATGCCATGGAGCTACTGATTATGCAGCTCAGAGCACCAACAGGCCCAAGACATCCACTGCCACCACCCCCAGGTAACCACCCCCCGGACCACCCCCGCACCCTCACCCCCTCAACCACCACAAAGACAGCACAGACAACCAACAACTGTGAGAGTCAGAGGAGTCTCACAGCCAGCTCTATCAAATTTCATCAGACCTGTCCTGTATGTCATCATCAGCTTGGTATGCCAGTACCTATACTTCCCCCACACTGCGCAGGAACAGCTGGAGACCAAGCATGGTTTCTATGCCATAGCTGGCTTCCCGCACATGTTGGGGGGAATTAACTGCACACACGTCCTACTTGTGCCCCCTGCCGACACTGCACACAGTTACCGGAACAGAAAGCACACACATTCCATCAAAGTGCAGGCAATAGTGGACCATCGGGGACTCTTCACCAATGTCGTCACCAACTACTCAGGCAGTGTGCAAGATTCCTACATCTTCAGAAAGTCAATCATCAACCAGCGCTTCTAGGCTGGCACCTACGGAAATGCACTGCTTATTGGTAAGTACCAAATAAACACACCACACACCTCAACTCCACAATCATGCAACACACAACTCTGAGAATGCACACGTCACAAAGTCACATACAACATGCCAAACAACATGCCCACCCATCAGACACGACAGCACAACTTACTGTGGGAACCTGGGCTAGCCATGTACATGAGCCATCAATGGCAGGGCACCTCAGCCACACAATAGCAGAATGTGGGGAGAGGAGGGAACCAGGCATGTGCGAAGGAGGCGATGTGACCGATGAATGAAACTGCACACAATGCCAAGTGTGGTGTGGATGTGCTGGACAGATTGTAGTATGCAGACCACAGACAAATCCATGTCGACATACTCTGATGGTGGTGGTAGTGTTGAGGACAGTGACCCCAACCGTATCACCGCAGGCAGTGGTGTAGACCTGGGATATGTAACCGTGTCATAACTCCCTGTGAGCGTAAGTGGGGTGGACAGGCGAACAACAGTACAGCTTATGGGTGTGGCTCCTCCACACGTGGATATGGGTGTGGTTTTGTGTAGGCCTTGCTGATGTGTGTGTCTCTGTTGTAGGGTCTGCGCCACCCGTCCCGCTATCGACAATGTTGCTATGTGGCATAGCCCCGGTGTGCGTGCTCGGCCGAAGGGGTACATGGGGGAGGGCATGCCTGCTCGGGGTCAGGGATCCCACATGCCAACTGTTGTGTGTGTCACCACTGGTGCAGCATTAGTAAATATCTACCCTCAACTGCATGTCGAGTTCAGCTAGGCAGGTGGTCTACGTCTGTGTCAGCCCTGTCTTTACAATGGGCCAACACACACGTGGCCGGCCACCTTCTGCACACATCAACACTGTGTCGTAGGCAAGCTTGTGGACATGCGCAGACAGGCTTGACGATGTGCCGTAGGGGTGCAAGTGATGCAAACCGCCCTGCGCACACTAGTGAATATGCTCGGGGAGGGAGCAGCAGCAGTAAGGATACGTAATACACATTGATGCCGCTCATTAGCAACAAACAGTTAATGTCATACAGGAATCACAACGTCAAAAATATCACACACCAATGAACCAGTGTGCCTGCCAACACATCATGCAGTACGTAGTCTTGACTCATGTCTATCTGCACTGTCACAGGTGACCAAGGATATGCACTCTGCTCTTGGATGATGACACCCCTCCGAGCCCCGAACACACAGGTCCAGAGGCTGTACAATTTGGCCCACAAACGCACCAGGGGCATCGTGGAGCGCACATTGGGCGTGTTGAAGTGACGTTTTAGGTGCCTGAATGTCACAGGTGGAAGGGTCCTGTACAGCTCAGACATCATGTGCAAGATGATCGTTGCATGTTGTGTGTTGCACAACATATGTGTGTGCAGCAAAGCCCCATGGATACAGGTGCCAGATGCACCGAACAATGATGATGATGACGAGGCAGGTGGACCACACCCCACTGTAGCAGCAGCAGCAGCAATAGGGGCTACATGAATGACAATTTCTTCTCTGATTGACGTCACATTGTGACGGTCCTTAGCAATAATGGGACAGTACGATGACTTACCACAGGCATAGCATGTGCAAATAAATACATACAAAAACACACTCCCAGCGTGCATGTCACTCGTCTGTACAGACACTTCACTCAGACAAGGGTGGGTGCAACATGTAGTGCTGGCTATTTAGGAATTTGTTAATGGATGATGGGTGTGTCACCTCTGTGCAGTGAGGCTGTTCAGGGTGTCATGTATTTGAAGTGCCAGTTCTGTGTGTCACAGTTGTTAAAGTATCCCACTATTTTGCGTTTCACGTGTGTCCCAAATTCGTTCCATTTTGGCCTATAAGGACAATAGG